>NW_027518764.1:122500-135821 GCF_043159265.1 Tasmannia lanceolata | reverse complement strand
CTGTTTCTTGTGTGTAATGAGTAGCTACTAATTATCATTCATTCTTATCGGTGTTTAACACCAACTCCTTTGAGTTGCTCTTCTTAAACCATAGGGCAGGGATATTATCCCTAAGCCGAGTCTGTTGACTGAGTAACCTAAGCCGAAAAGGTGGACGGAGATGGTTACTAAGCCGAATCCCCGGAGCGAGGACCACTAACTAAACTCTTTGAATCTGTTACTAAGCCAGTGTTTGAGCTCTATGCCTTTGCGCGCTAAGGCTTTCTTGGCTAACCCGAGCAAACCACCCTGATGAGCGCTATTGCTCGGTTAGCATTAAGTGAGAAGGCACTGAAGAAGATCTCTGAGACCTCCGCTCAAAGAACAGAATTAGTGCTTTAAATTTACTTCTTTCCCTCCATCACCGGACTCGGTCCCGCCGATCGGGAAGATCCAAAGAACCCATCCATTTCAAAAGCAGAGAAAATCAAAGAAACGGAACCCAGAGAGAGAAGAAAAGCTTACCGAGGAGATCAGGAATGAGGCTCCGATCGACGGCATTCCGGAGGTAAGACGACGAGATTCCTCTGAGAATCGGGTACAAGAACGTATTGTCGCCGCAGTTAACGGAAGAGTCCCCGAGGACGAAGAGAGCAGAGATTATAAAGAGCGCGAAGAGAGAGCGGTTAGCGAAGAAGCAAATTTCCTCCCATCCATCCCCCATCTTGCTCTAGAAGAGAGATGAAAGGAAAGGGAAAAGATAGTGAGACTAATGGTGCTCGGGATGCACCGTGGACTGAGATTGTAACTAAACCGACTCAAAGAACGAATACCTATGACTGAACTGGTCACTTGACTGCTAAACTGAGGATGTTGACTGTGTTGAAAGACTAGGTCATCGCCCATACAACTCTTATTGGTTTTAACACTACTCTGCTATCAGAATAGGGAGATTGGTATTCAACCGAAACCCTAACCTGGACTGCTAACGGCTTCTTCTCTTGTTAGAGGAAGCCCTGGTTCAAAATCTTATTTATGTTACACGTAGCAACTCTTCTTGTTCAATCCTGACATCCGCTCTCAGGAACGATGAGAGAGTGACTAAGCCGAAAAGGTGGAGCGAGAACTGGTAACCCGGCTCGGTTCATCGATGACCGCTAACTGCATTCTTGACGGCCTGTTGTGTGCTAAGATGAACTCACACTCACAATTCAACTTCACTTCTAACTGAAGCTATAAGAGATGGTGACTAAGCCAAAGCGCGGGACTGCACTGTATTGTATGCTAATAGAAAGTCTTCGGTACAACTCTTCTTTCCTCCGTTCACCCCTCTCCTAACGAAGGCAAGGCAAGTGCCACTCCTAGCGCTAAGCATAGAAAGCTCTCACGCGCGCAATAGACTCTATCAGACTAGGAATCTGTTACCGTTCCCTAACCCAAAGAGGTTAATCGATGCAACTGCACTGTGTCTTGTGTTTCCTTGAAAGACTAGCTCTTCCTTACTGACCTTTCCTTACTCGTTGTTTAGCTGGAAGAAGCTGTCCGCTCTCAGGTTGGGCAGTAAGGGAACTGTATAATAAGGGCGTGATAAGTAAGGGAAGGGCAATCACTCATTCTTAAAACCAGCATTCTTAAGACCAAAGAGTCGGGCGGAAAAAGGGGGAGAGCTCTCCGTTCCTTGTTCTCCTGTAGCTGGATCCTCCGGAACCGCAAGAATCCTTAGAATGGGATTCCAACTCAGCACCTTTTGAGATTTTGAGAAGAGTTGCTCTTTGGAGAGCACAGTACGATGAAAGTTGTAAGCTGTGTTCGGGGGGGAGTTATTGTCTATCGTTGGCCTCTATGGTAGAATCGAATCAGTCGGGGAGGCCCTATTAGTAAGGGGAGGCGGTGGTTTACCCTGTGGCGGATGTCAGCGGTTCGAGTAAAGAAAGGGGAAGCCGAGGACCAGTAGTTGCCCGTAACCACGGCCCCGAAACGGAGCCTGCGCGGCCGGTAACCATTGGCGTAAGATCCAATCTTGAACTTGATGAGCGGAAAAGAAGACACTGTTTTAATATATGCAATTAAAAGCTCACGACGTGGATTCGAACCACCAAAGAGGCTACTTTCCCTTATAGTAGATCGTGAGATGGCAGTGATCTTTAGCTGGTCATAGCCATAATGTGCTGTTTTCATTGGAACCTTCTTTTTCAGAGCAAGACTCCCTAGTAAAGGTCATATTTAAATAGTTCCAAGGCAGGTACACATCTTTAGTTTCTTGTTACTCCATCCCTGCACTATCTGGGGTGGTTATAAGCTTAAATACAGAGGGAAGTACCTGAGCGCCTTGTCCCACTCTTCCGATTACGGGGTGACTAGTGGACGCCACCACGGGGTATGAAGCCTTGTCCTTCCTGGACGGATACATGGGTACAACCAAATCCGCATGGCACCTGAAGATGAGAAACTCACTGCCTTCAGGACACCTAAAGGAGTCTATTGCTACAAAGTCATGCCCCTTGGACTCAGGGGGCTACACAACTTATTGGGGCCATCCTCGAGATGACTGCTTCCGAAGAACATCCAAGAGTTGAAAAGCCTACAGGGGGGACTTCCCTATATCCTAAAGTTTATATCCAACCTCGCAGGGGGGTGTCAGCCATTCTCTAATAGGGGAAAGGACTACTGTTTGAATGGGATCAAGCTTGCCAGAATGCTTTCGACAGCATCAAAGCATATCTCATGAAACCCTCAGTCCTCATGAGCCCGAAAAAAGGCAAGCCACCGCTGTTATATATCACGGCGTTAAACGGTTCCTTGGCTACTCTCCTCGCCCAGCGCAATGAACAAGGGAAGAAGAACGCACTATAGGTTGCGTTGCTTTCGCGTGAAGATTGAGGGCCTGCAGACGGCAGAATTAGCGTATATAAGACTAGGTTGGTGTCAAACTTGGAGGGTGCTTTTCGAGATGCGGAATCATCACTCACACTCTTATCGGGCCGGATTTGATTCCCATATGGTGATTCACTGGAATCCTTAAAACTCACTCTTTTCTTCAGTTTGGTCTTCAGCTTCATTCTTTCTGCGTTGATTCAGCGCTTGCTGCTTAGGGCGATAGCGGCCCTCTCCTTCTACCTGCCTGCTGTTATGGTGTAAGCTACCATGGCTTCTACTTGCGCTTCGCCTTAACAGGGAGGGGCTTAGTGCGTGGCATTCTGGTTAACCCACGTGTGATGACGTTTGCGCGCAACACAGAATTAGCGTATGTTAAGAAGGATTTATATGAGGTGGTGGGATGCCGAATCGTTGGTAGTCTGATTCTGTGGACGATGCATGGAACTTCGATCTAAGTCGAGCTAGCCCTAGTATGGACGGTCTTGAGTGCCGGGACCTTAACCATATGATTCTTATCTACGATAGGGGTATTCCAGTGGTATGTTAATTTCATTTTCCGGAATGCTTCACCCAGCAAATGTAGATTCTTCCAAAGATAGACTGACTAATAGGTCTGTTCGGATTCGGATTGGAGGTCTTGGGCTTGCGCCTTCCCATTTCCTTCTAACTTCGGCTTGCTGGTGGTGGGGCGGGGAAGTAAGCAATAGCGCGAAGAGAGGGAAGTGCGCTAAAGCAGTGAGCTAGTAAGAGAGAGCGCACCTAAGAATCGGTTTTTCCGTAATAGAAGGAAGTTCCTGGTCCTGCAATTCCGGGGGGGCGGCCGGGTGGAAAAAGATAAGGTAAGCATCCAAACCAGCATCAGCCGAACTAACATATCCAGTTTATCTCGCAACATATCTAGTTTATCCTTCAGCAGCATTTCTCGAAGTAGCATTCCCATAAGCAGAGGATGAAACCCTTGCTTTTTTATCCCGACGAGGGTTTATGAATCACTCAAACGAGCCTTTCTAGCCGCATCTGAATCGGCGCATCCCTATCCATATCTTTATGCGCAGAGGCATCCAAATCCGAATCTGTAGAATCAATTGGAGAATCCCCATCCGCACCCGAATTGGCTAAATCTAGTATAGTGGGTGTTGTTCCGATGCCAAATCTAAGGAATAAAGATTTGGAAAAGGCATCTCGGCGAAAGAGGACTGAGAACCATAAGGCGAGCGCCAAAACGCTAGCACAAACAGCTCCCACAGACACGCATGATAAGGGGTGTGGGGCCAACCAGGCCACCACTTTTACCATATATGGGTCCGGACGACCCAAGAGCCCGCCACTAGAACCCAACCCTTAAGGGGCTAAGGTCCAAGGGGCGTCCCGCTAAAACAGTTTCCTTAACCTTCGGCGAATAGTAATGAGTCTTCACCGGTTCGGTGGCATCTTTGGTTGGATCTTCCTTATGAATCTGGTCTTCTCTCCAGAGGGGCTGCTCAGTCGACTGGTAGAACAAGGTCCCACGCCTCCCGGCCAACTAGGATGGGACATAAAACGTCTTCAGGTCTTGCACAACCGATACCTCCATTTTTGCCATGGATTTTGTGAGCCCATCAGGAGTGCGCATCGTCTGGACCTCTTTTCGGAGAAGAATTCCATTTCTAGAAGTCCCCTCTCGTATGTCACCTTACTCACTTCGGGCCTTTGGACGACTAAGTCAGCTCGGCTTCTCTTTCAGAATCAGATTCACTTCCGACGTGGAGCACACTTGACCCTGCGTCACTTGATGTATCATCGAGGAATACCTATTCAGATTCTGCGTTGCTTGCTGCATCGAGAATAGCTTCTCCTTCTGAACCTTCGTCATTCTTTGAAGAGGGAATTGCTGATGATTCCGACCGGCTCTGTAGTTTCGAGGCTGGCTTAGATCTTTCTGCCGTTTTGGGGAACATCTTGGCCTTCACTTCTGCTTTGGTTGGCTCCCTTTGAGGGGTCGCAGGGGCAGAAGGCTGACCGACGAACCAGGGTCTAACAGGATGCGATTGACCTTGTGATTGTCAATCTCCCCAATCACTTGGGACGATTGTGTTCAGTTGTTTTCAGCATGAGGTCGTCGTTAGTGAAGGTGACAGCAGCCGAAGACTGGGCATACAAGGCCTCCTTCATGTTCACCTCAGCGAAGTGGCTTTGATATTTGTCAGGATCCAGCAGCGCCTGGACAAACGCAGTCCTGATATCGGATGACAGCATCAGGGCATCATACACGCTGAGGAGGGCTGGAATCTTCTTCAGGTTTTAGAGGTTAGAGCAGCAGCATGTACTCTTTTGAGATAGCATTTGGTCTTAGGATTGGTACTGACCAAGTGATCAGAGGGCTCAAGGGTGCAACGTGCTAGACCTAAGACTTCAACAGGAGTGATTAAGTTTCCTAATCTTTTGGGAAAACTTTGACTACCAATCCCTCTTCTGGAAAGAGAGTTCTTTTACCGCATCCCCCGGTAGTCTACCCCGGACAAAGGGCCGGGGGCACCCTAGTTAAGGGCTAATGATACTGTATCAGCCTACCTAACCGACCAACTCTCTTATCCGTACATGTGCTCTCTCGTGCTAGCCCATTCGTACCCAACTCCCGGGTCTAACTGCTCTTAACTGTTAGCCCCCTCGCTCCTAGGGGCTCCGTTCTCCACACATATATGTCCGGATGCGATCGGATTGGAACAGAAGTTGGCTTTGAAGAGTCAGAAAGGCAAGGCAAAAAGGGCAATCAGTTCCTTCCCTAACCCTAACGAGGACAGGACTAGCTACTTTCTATAAAGTGCAACCTTTTCTGTCCATCTAAGAGCCTATCCCATCGCGGGGAAGGGGGAAGAAGGACCAATTTACTTCTAAAAGAGCCTATTCGGGGCATTCATGTCCACCCTCTTATTCTAGTTGTGCAATTCCTCCTTCAAATCCAGATCGGAAAATAGCGTAGATTGAGATGCAGCTCTTTGATCTCCACTTGGGTCAGCAGTTGAACTCGTTGCCGAAGACCTTGAAGCTGCTCTTGCTGACTTCCTTCCCGTGGGACTTTCCCTCGTCAACTGGGGAAATGGGCTCCGATCCTCTTTGTGAACACCAACTCAAGCGAAGCTTTCAAAGGCGAGATATCATTCGAGTTAGTTTACCGGGGAATCAAATCTCATTTCTTTCCTTTCTATTCTATCGCTTTATGGTGGCTCAGGACCTTTAGCTCAATCAATCGGTCACCCCCCTTTTTTTCTTTCTCTTACCTTATACATATATGTCCCTCTTTCTCTTCGGTCGATTCCACTCCTCAATTTAGCAATTGACTCGTAAACTCGCCCCTCTCCTTACTCGAATCTATCTTTCCAAACCGGAAGATAGATCGAAGAGAGGGGGTATATGACTGAGCTTCACTCCTCTCCTTTAGTCGAGTGGTTTTCAACTCCAACCCTTGTTAGCCGAGTAGCTGCACTCCTCCATTTAGCAATGGAGTTGTTTCACTCCAACAATGTAGCTCTTTCTGTTGACAAAACCCCGTGAAAAATGTATAAACTCATTTTCCTTCCCAAGAGTGACATCAAAATCGATACATTTTAAGAAACCCCGTGTTTTTTGGCATAACTCACTTTTCCTTTCATAGACGTCAATTTCAATATCTTTTTTTTAGGAAACAGCGTCTTTTTGTCCTACTTCGATAGTTTATACAGAGAAAGACATCTCCAATCCTTATCGATCTCTTCATCTTATACTAGCTATAGGCGTTAAGGCGCTAAAGGCGTTAACTAGTAAGCTTAATAGCTCCCGCTAGCCCTTACTCTCGCCCTTATGCGCATACTCGCTCCCTTATAAGCACTATAGCTCCCGCTAGCCCTTAATATAGCTCTAGCTAATGGCGTTAAGGAGAGGAGAAAAGGCGTGAAGAGCTCCCTTATAAGCTTATACGCATACTCGCTCCCGCTAGCCCTTACTCTAGCTTAAGGCGTTAAGAGCTCCCTTACTCTCGCCCTTATACTAGCTCTAGCAATAGGCGTTAACTAGTACTAACTCTAGCTCTAGCTATAGGCGTGAAGAGCTCCCGCTAGCCCTTACTAGCTCCCTTAAGGCGTTAAGGAGAAAAGGGGCTATAGGCGTTAGGGGCTTATCAGCCCCCCCTTAATAGCATACTAGCTAAGTGCGTGCCGGGGCTTAAGCTTAAGGCGTGAAGGCGTTAAGGCGTTAATAGGTACTAGCTTACGCATACTAGCTATAGGCGTTAACTAGCTCTCGACCTTATACTTGCTATAGGCGTGAACTAGTACTTGCTCTAGCTATAGGCGTGAAGCATAGACGTGACCTTACGTGACCTTATACGCTAATACGCTAATACGCTTATACGCATATACGCGCACTATAGCTATAGGCGTTAAGCATAGACTTGACCTTACGCTATAGACGTGACCTTACTCGCACTAACGCACTCTCGCACTAACGCTAGCACTAACTCTCGCTAATGGCGTGACCTAATACGCATATACTTACGCTATAGACGTGACCTTACGCGCACTAACTCTAGCACTAGCGCACTTGCGCACTAGCTCTAGCTATAGGCGTTAAGCATAGGCGTTAGGGGCTAAGGAGAAAAGGGGCTAAAGGCGTTATAAGGGCTAAAGAGAAAAGGGGCTATAGGCGTTAAGGCGTTAATAGGAATCAATGTCACCTAAAAAACCTATCCCTGCGTGCGTGCGCTAGCAGGGAAGGGCTTTTCTTCTTTTCCTATTCCGGCCGGCGCGCTATCGTATCGGTTTAGTCGTTCAGTGCGGTCCCTAATCCTCACTCCGCTCGCCTCACTTCGCTCGCCTCCCCTATCGTTGAACTAGTTTTCACCTCCCTCTATGGCAGCAAGTTAGCTAAGATGGTAATGCTTGGGCCATCCCATCATGCATTGAAGGGCTTGTAGATTGGATGCTCTCACCTCCTTTACGGGCATGACTTGGATTGGACGGACTGAAGGGAGGCTTGGATCCTTGGCAGCAAGATGCAAGAGAGAAAGCAGCAGAAAATAAGCTAAAGGGCCCTCAACGCGGGGGATAGTGGGTCATATAGAAGGGAAATAGGCTCTTCTAGAACTCAAAACTAAGTCCCGGCCAATGACAAAGATAGGGCACCGCGGCTTGGAAAGGGAAGGCAGGGCCTAGCATACTCTTTATAGGATGTCGGAGGAAGGTCTAGCATATTGATTGACTATGGAAAGGAGATAATGCGATCTTCCCTTGGGTCCTGCCTAAAAGAAGAAATTCACTTTCATTTTAGCAGTGGAAAGCTTACTCCCTTCTTCAGTAAAGGGGAAGGCTTAGAGACTTAATGCACTCTTTCTTTTGAGCGGCCTTCCTTAATAGAATTGAGGGACTGGGAAATGCTATCAGGAGCTCTCTTTCAAACTCATGAACAGAGAAAGGCCTTTGCTTAATGAAAATATCAGCCTGTCGAACTAGCTAAAAAGGGGAAGTTTAGCACCAATTCCACTAAAAGAGGTCAGCTGCTGGATGGACCTCCTTCTTGGTTGGCATTGAATCTCTCTCATTACTCATTAAAGGAAGACCTTAGCTAGAAATGGTCAGAAAGATAGGATCGGATATCAGTAAAATAGGGAGATTGACCCGGCTTAGTACTAAGTAAGAGGGCATATGAAAGGCTGTTCTCAACTACGAGGAGCTACTCTCTTTACTGAAGTCGGCATCCAACTCTTTCGGAAAAGGATCTAATCTATGCCTCAGGGACTAGCCCTTCAAAGATGGACCTTCAAGCCTTGGTGCCTTCATGCCAAACTTCTTTTTCTTGAGATCACTAAGACGAGTTCACATAGAAAGATATCCTAGCCCCAGCCCCTTAGGACCTAAAGGTAGACCCATTGGGATGAGATCTTTTATTTAATTAGGGCACATAAGCTAGCCTTAGCCCTGTAGTCGAATGGTCAATGGCTTCTCCTTAGCCTTGCATAGATGGGAAATTGCGGCTCGTCGCTACCTATCTTTAATTGAAGTGGGATCCCCATGGGCATTCTATTAGGAATGAATGCTAGAAGCTCCTTGCCGGCTTGACGAGATATCCCAATAAAAGAGGACCTTCCTGTTCTCCCTGCGGACATATAAGAGAGGTGTGCTAGGATCCCTTCCACAATGAGCCCGTTCTAGCCCCTGTCAGTCCTTTGCCTCCTTGAACTTTGATACTGCCTACTTCCAGTCAGAGCTCTCTTGCGAGCCGAGCTCCGGTGCACTCAATTGATGCTCATCCCTCATAGTCTGTCTTGCGCCTTTAAGGACCTTGAGATCATACCTTGCTATCCAAGCTCGCTTTCTTTGAATCAGCTTCCTTCCACCTAGACTGAAGGATTGGGATGGAATAGCTTAATAGACTTTCATTCTGAATCTCTAATTAAAGGAAGGATCCAGCTGGCCTCTCTCTTTTCCAATGCTTTAACAAATGGGCTGCCAAAGGACTATGGCCCTCTCTACCCGCATGAATAAATGAGTTGTAAGTGGAAGCAATGCAAAATCAGTCTTTTAGTCAGGAGTGAGGGAGAGCCCAAGAATTTTGAATGGATATAGCCAGTATTTTAGCTTAGCCCCTTCCCTAAGGCATTGCGGATAAGAAGAAAGCCCTCTTGGCCCTGGCCTTATAGGCTTGATGCCCATGCCCAGTCTTAGCCTTGCCTCTTCTATTATGTTGACGATCCTGGAAGCTAAAGGCTGCCTATCATTCCCCCAAAGGCTCGGGTTGACAGAGATCAAGCAAGGATCCATCCACTCCCAAAAGGTCCCTATTTAGGCTTATTGCCAATCCCAGGGCCAGTCTTAATGAATCCAGTCATTCAGATTGGGTCCAGGCTTTTGTGTTAAAGAGTACAACTGGCTTTCATTACGAAATGGCAAAAACAGCCCTTTGTACACCTTCTCGTATAGGAAAGCTAGCTTCTCCTCTCCCTTACAGGGTGAGGGACCGAACGGAACGACTAAACCGGTACGGGCACGGGCACGGAGGGAGTAGTCCAATCATCAAATCTAACACTAGCGGTTTTGAGTTGAAGAAAATCCTTGTGTTGGGGTTTTGAGTTTGATTTGACTAATCAATTGAGATGCAATCATAAAAACCTTGTGTTGCGGTTTTGAGTTTAGATATTCAATGAAATCTCAAGAATGCCTCAACTAATAAGTAGGAAAAGACAGATGGAAATGGGATTCGAACCCATGATACTTAACCAGCGCGGGGGGCTGGGGGGAGAGGTCCAGGGGAAAAGTGAGAGGGGAGTCGTTCCCTTTTGGTCTTCCTATTTCTTCTTTCTTTGTGTGCCGATCGCCTCCTCTCAGGCTAAAAAGTAAAGAGTTTAAGGTCTGATTGCGCGCCGTTTGTCGAGTGAAAATAGAGCGAAAGTCTACTAAAGTTCCCCCCTTCTGTCGGTTGTTCTGGCTATCAATGAAAGGTGGCCTTCAAAAAAGAATAGGGAGAGTGCCGCCCTCGAGCTGCCTTGAATGAATCGCCCCGGTCTGTCGACAAGCTTGACTTATAGCGAATGATTGAAACGACCAGTCTGATCGGAGACCACACCCTATTCTATTGATAGATCGGGCCTCGCCTTTGAAGGCTACTTCTTCGGGATTCAAAAAGAGAGTGATCGCCCTAACGCGAAAGCCTTTATCATCGCAATATCCATAGGCACAGGAGGAAATGGGAATGGAACTGCACCTGTGGGAGCAACTGAAACTGTGGAACCAGATGTCACATTACCAACAAGATGGATCGAAAGGCTGGAGTCAATCTTTAGCTCCCTTTGTTCCGCCCTAGATTAGCCAACTTCCCAATTGAGATAGATGTGGGTTCGCCCGCCCTTCAGCCCTAGCTTAAAGGCGTGAGTGGATCTTTCTCTCCTCATCCGGTTCCTCCAATGGTCATATATAAAATGGATCCTTTTTTCTTGATTCTTCTTCAACAGTAAGATTGGTATCGAGAAGCTGGTAGGGTCACTTGGAGAAGGTCTCGCTATCAAATCAGGTAAGGGAGAAAGAGACAGGCAATGGGGATAAGCTAGCAACAGTGCTAACGAACCGGTCAGTTGATAAGGGGAGTGAATCGAATAAGTCATCTTATGTAGGCAGTGCCCTAGAAACTGAACTTGAAACAGACCCTGACTGTGGTGGGTCGGCCCGAACTGGAATGTCGAATTGCAGGCAATTAAAGTGAACTAGCAATGAAATGAAGGGGCTGAGTGCTCGTCATTCTATGGGGCCGGAGCGAGAGTTTACCAGTGAAAAAGAGTTAGAATAGTCTTGCTTTCAACCGGCAAATAAGAAGGTGTGTTTCCGCCCTACCTACTAGTAGAATAAGAGGATGAGACATCTCATCCATCTACGGAAGAAAGAAGAGGTTTGAGTAAACCCTTCGCCACCTTGAAACCTTCACTTGGAGTCGAACTAGGGCATTGAAAAGGAGAGGCTTATACGACCAAGAGACTAACTGGTGCAGTCACGATAGAATAGGAATAGGAATGGCAATGTTCGAATGGAAGGTGTAAAGAGCGAGCCTTCTTCCCGAGGGTGCTGCTCTTCACCTTTTATCCATGAAGGGATTTTCTCTTTAGGTTTCAACCAGTGTGACAGAGTATTGTCTAGTTGCAGCCTCGCAGTTAGAAGAGTTCGATCCTTGCTCGTTAGGCGCTGCAGGGCTTGCATCTCTATCCTTATTGAGGTCTTCCTTGGCCCTGTGCTGTTTGACCTGGTAATCTGTACTTGGAACTGTGCTTCTTGCCGATTGGCGTGAGGCTGACCCGGTGCTACTGTCCTATCACGCTGCCCAACCACCACTGGTCTTGACCGACCAACTTGATTCGATTCTAGGGCAATTTCTATTTAACAAAACCTTGCGTTTCAACCACCTCATGGGAATAGCTGGCCTGTACGGAAAACTCTTATTGTGCGTGTACTCGCTCGTTAGAAACAAGCAACGGCCCTATCGCGAAAGCGGTGCCCTTGTAAGAAAAAATATAGGTACATGAACTGTTTTATCGTATAGTTCAGTAGTAGCTTGTGAGCTACCTGTCCACTGAAGGTAAGGAAAGAAGGGAAATGGAAATACAGACTCTTACTATTAGATAGATAGGTGCCGGCTTACAGCTTGAAATCCATGAGTGACATCCAGCCCCAGGTTCACACTCAATCGGCGATGAAAAGCCTCATTTGCCGCACTCGCCTGCTTCTCCTCTCCCTTACAGGGTTCGCTCCTTCGCCCTATCGGTTGAGTCGTTGCGTTCGGTCCCTCACCCTCACTCCGCTCGCCTTACTTCACTTGGCGGCTTGGAAGCTAGGTTAGTTGAATCCGGACGTGGCCCCTTTCGACATGGCTCTCAGTCGGCGAAGCCTATGCTGCTACTAAAAATATTCTATAGGATCGCACACGTGTACCTTACTATTTGAGTCCAAGAAAATAATCTTTCTAAAACACAGAAGGGGATCATCACCCGGTCCAATAGACACGATCTTTCCAGCCAGACTGAGTTCTTCCAATAGCGCATATCCAGCTTTATCGTCGAAGATTACTTCATCATTTCCTCTAGTCGAAATAAAAACTTCATTGATGAATCTAGAAAATGCAATCCCAGGAAACCTTTTGGGAAACTCACGATCGAAGATGTCCATTAAGACTATATTGAATAATACCCTCGTGATTTCACCCACTGGTGGTATACCCTTGCTTATATCAGACCTATTCTTTCC
Source organism: Tasmannia lanceolata (assembly GCF_043159265.1). Classification (NCBI taxonomy): domain Eukaryota; kingdom Viridiplantae; phylum Streptophyta; class Magnoliopsida; order Canellales; family Winteraceae; genus Tasmannia; species Tasmannia lanceolata. The sequence continues at coordinate 123,231 of NW_027518764.1, read as the reverse complement.
ATCATCATCAATGATAGGGAGAAAAAGTAAAGATGAAATTAGTTTATAAACTGAACCATCTCCAACAAAAGGCTTAACCTTATCTAAAATAAGACTGATTGGAATTATCCTTAATTAATCCTTTAAGTCAAGCTTGTACAGTCTATCCACCTTTCCCATTTGTTGAAGACCGTAATAAAAGGAATCATCCAGATTTTCTAATCGGTAACCATCTTTTGGCAAGCGACCATGAGAAAGACGAAATAACATTAGGGATAATCCCATTAACACCAATACATCCTCTTTTTCAGGCATAACCACATAAATAATATCTGAATCAGAGCCAGTTCCAAGCATGATATCGGGACAATCAGGTAGCGTATCATTTAAAAACCGAATAAGATCCGCCTTCTTTATGTACATAACTTGTAGCGGAGATAGAACGTATAAACCAGAAACCACTTTTTGTTGAATAACAGCTAATCGGTAACGAGACATACTAAAAATATTATCCGTCAAATCTTTATAGATAAAGTCAATATCAGCAGACAGCTGCACAAGTGAACATTCAACAGTACACAAATTTCTAGTTAAAATAATGGTAGGGGAAGGAAGAAAAAGAAAAGACGAACTATAAACTCTACTACTCTTTAAAAGTGTGCTAAATCCAATCATAATCATCCTATTACTGTTCATTAATTGCACTAGAAAAGTCTGGAACAATACCCACCGCAAGAAAGATAGCAACCATC
>NW_027518764.1:0-117500 GCF_043159265.1 Tasmannia lanceolata | reverse complement strand
CCTTGTGCTTGGATACCGCAGGAGCATATAAGCATGAATGTTGTGACTCTACTAAAGAAAGGAAAATACCAAAGGCCTTGGAATTGATGCCCTTCTCCTGGTGTTCCTGTAGCTCTTGAGCAGGGATAGATGTGAATACCACTCTCTTGTTAAGTCTGACTCTGGTTCCTTCTTCCGTTCCGTTTGATAGCTGCTTATCGCTCGTACTCCCGGCAGCGAAACTCCCCTTGCGGGTACCTCTTGAAGACTACTCAAAGTATTACTGCTACGAGGGAAGTGTTTTTTCTCTTCCCCCCTACTTCTATGTTGACTCTGACTTCTAGGTGTCTCCTTCCTCCTACTGTTTTCTTTTGTAAAATACCGGCAAGTCAGGTGTGACTCTTGTTAGAGTTCCCCCTATTGTGATAGTCTGACTACTACTATTAGTAAGCATTCCTCCTCCTACCTTTTCATAGAGAGAGAATAACCAACTGGAAGTTGTTGATTTTACAGGTAGTGCCTGGTGATGTTCATCACTTATCCCTGGTTGTGAAGTGGCTCTTGTTCGACAAACTCCTCTTTGGTCCTGAGGATGCCAATGGAGACAGTGTTGCCGAGTGCACGATTTGTGTTCCTCCCGAAACGAATATGAATTGGATGGTTTAGCCCTCCCTTGGAATGAGAAGGTCGGTCCACCAAACGAAACAGTGGCCCGGCCCATGTACCAGTCAGTGGGAGATAGCTACTGCAGCTCTGCTATACATAGCTCGCTGGCAAGACATTGCTAGCTCAGCTCTCTCCGAGACCCTTTCCTTTAGGCTACGGGGAATCTGATTCGCCGCTTTCCCCCTTTCTGCTCCCGAATAGCTACGGCTACATGGTTGTCCTCGAGCACGAATCAAGTGACTTGTTGAACGGTTGTTCTACTGTACTTACTAATGGCCTTACTACTATAGGCCCTCCATTAGTAAGCTAGGAAGACCTATGAAATGACCCTTCTTGGAAAGAAGGAGCTCTTTAAACGAATTGGTTGAAATTATGCTCGCTCGTGAGCGGTGAGATATTTCCCCCGCTTCTTCGCTACTGAAACGGCGAACAGCCCTACTGAACTGAAATTCTATCTACTTTCTAAAGTAGTGAATTCTTCATTCATTTCTATATGTCGATGTCGTTGCTTTTGACTCCACCACATCTTCCTCATTTGATTTGCCTTACAAACAAGGGAGGTTTGTGTTTGATTGTGAGTGATCCAGCAGGATAGGTGTGTCTTACATACAGAACGGACACTCCGGATCTGATGCTGAGTCCCAGGGCTGGTTCAGTTCGGCCGCCATGTGACTTGGCTTGCTAAGAGAGTGCAGCCATAGCAGTAGAGAGAAAAGAAGGAGCAGAAACAGAGATTTGAGAAAGCTGCCCTGTAGTTGTGTAGATCTGCAGAGCAGAATTCGAAAATCAGAGACCGAAGAGAGATGATGACAGACAAGAATGAGATGTGCAGATCTGAAATCTGCAAGTCCTTTGGACAGAAAAGAGGATAAGAGCTCGAAGAGATGAAGTTGATCGAAGAAGAGGAGATAACAGTCAGAAAGGAGGATAGGGAAGTGAGGGTGAGAAGAAGAGATGGTGACGGCCTTACTAACTAATAGGGGGGATGGAGGGTATTGGGTGACGGCCTTACTAAATAGGGGGGTTGGAGGGGTATTGGGTGTTGGAATGGGAGTTGGGGTTATCGGGAATGGGAAAGAGAGGTGCCCACTTAGGTTAGGTTTGACGGGATTTGAAAAAAGGGAATGTCGGGTGGTGAGAAGAGTGGTTTAATGGGGCGGGAATGAGAGATGGGGTTTGTCGGGATTTGGGTGGGATGATGACGGGATTGAGAAAGAGGGGTGACTGGATGATGGGGATGTCGGGTAGTGGAGGAAGAAAGAGAATAGAGAGAGAGACGAGAGACTCCTGATCGTCTCACATATGAAGATTTTCCTCTTCCCGCCTTTCTGTCTTCTGTTCATTCCATTGTTGAGCCTAAATCTGATTCTGAAGCTGCATCTCAGTCATGTTGGAAAGAAGCCATGCAGGAAGAACTCAAAGCTCTCATCAAAAATCAGCTAGTTCCTCTCCTTAACTTCATTCTCATTCTATAGGGCGAGTACCTTCGTTCCTCTTCCTGAAGGGAAGCAAAGGATGTCGATGGGTTTACAAGGTAAAAACCAAAGCAGATGGGTCCATTGATAGATACAAAGCCAGGTTGGTGGCTAAGGGATACACTCCAGAGTATGGGCTTGATGATGAGGAAACCTTAGCACCAGTAGCAAAGTTCAGTTCGAAGCATCATTGCCCTGCTGTCGCATTCTTCCTTTGCGCTGTGCTCTCTCTCGCTTAGCTTTATAGCTAGCTAGCAAGCTATAAAGCTCTATACCCGAACATCTTCTTACTTATACTCTTCAGTTGAATTTATTCTATAGCTTGAAAGGCCAGCTTACTACACCCATCATATTTATCGATCGTTTCCCACCGCCCATGCTCCTATTGCTTCTGGAAAGAAAGTAAGTCCCTATGATTCTTCTTATGGTTATATACCCACTTTGTTACTGGTGACAACCATTCGTACCCCTATTTGGGAAAGGAATATAATTCATTTCATCTTTTTCGACGGCTGCTTTCCGGTCGGTCTGCCTTCATTCCGACGTGCCTCTTCAAATCCGCTTTTTCTGGGATTTCCGAAACCATCGAGCAGAGCACGCTTGAATTTAGCAGCGCCTTTCCCTCACAGCACAACCTTTTCAGCGAGCGAAACCCGTGCAGCACTCTACTCTCTCTCGCCGCAGCACACCTTTCCCTTGCAGCCAGCGAAACGAAACTCTGCCTCGCACAATTGCGTTGCTTAGCTTTTTAAGCTAGCTTGCTAGCTAGCTCTATACCCGAAATAATTATGAAGAAGGTTCTGATTCCACTTATGAATAAGTTAGAATTGAAATTGCATTCTTTTGGAAATGAATTCATTATTTCCGACCCTTGTTAATTTACATAAAAAAGGGTAGCGCAAGGCTACTCGAGTCGAGTGTGGTAGGGAATTGAGCGATTAACGAAGACATCCTTATTTACAAGATTCGGATCAGGCATGACCAGAAGAATTGTGTGAAATACTCCTCCCTTACTTTAATGGCTTCGACGTCAGTCCCTACCCCGCCCATACCACCCCCATTTAGCGCACCGCTTGCTTGAAGCTGCTTTTATAATTTGAATTTTGAATTTCCTACCCTTCCGCCTTGGCTATTTGAGATCAAAATCAACTGTTTCTTAAGCAGCTAGCCTAGCTATTGCGTGAAGCTGTCGCCCTAGCGTCTGCGTCTGTTCTTTCTCTAGTGGCAGCAGCGTATCTTTCGGTTGATTCTGCTTATTCATATGTTGAATTTGGAAAAATTCATGAATTCATTCCCGGATCTTAGGATTCGTATGCTTCTAACTAATCAGCTTTAGCCCTCTCTTCTATTCTATGATGCTTCAGCGGATGAAACATCTTTTGATTTGGCAGATTATTTCTATTCTGCGGGTGCAGATTCGCCGTCTGAAACAACGTATTCGGATGCCATATATCCCCCCTCCCCCCCTTATTACTCGGTGGATTTGGAATTTTTGAATGTCCCCTCCTTTCAAGGAAATGGACTTATTTTGCGTCTGAAAAAGCTATCTCTAGCTTCTTATGATGTGTCGTATGAAACAGCATTTTGTTCTGCTTTTGATTCCGCGGACTCGGATGCATCAGTTTAGGCTTCGGCGTCGGCCTAGGCTTCTTTATACGTGGGATTTGGTACTATAGCCTATGCTTTAGGAACAGGCTCGGGCCCCATAGCTTAAGGTGGATCGGATCCTACATACTTTTCAAACAGACAGACTCAAAATTGGAAAACAAATCATCAACTTCAACTGCTGAATGCCCCGGATCAAGGGTATTCTTATTTTGGTTATAGCCCCCCCACATTGGCTTGTCTACTGGAATCATTTATTCCCCTCTATTCTAGCTTCAGATTTTGCTTAAGCTTCGAATTCTTAAGATTAGGGAGAAACAGGAGCTTTTGGTTTGGATGCTTCGGTGGGTTCGGATGAAACAGAGGATTATTACTCCTCAGTAGATGATTCGGCATCCTCGTTATGTGTATGCTTCATAAGTTGAGGGTCCGAAGGAGAATGGAATCCTATTTCTATGCCTTCCGCAACTAGGTCTTAGGCTTTCACCTTCCCCTTAGGACCAAGCAAGGGCTTTCCCAGCAAGTAGACAATCTGATTCCTTCGGTGCCAGATCGCTAGGCAAGGAGAGAATCTGACTGTGGGATGGGACTACTTCCTTGGATGCCGGATCACTAGGTGACAGTCTCTTTCAATCAAAGGAGAGCTGCGGTAGAAGAAAAGAAAGTGGATAGGCACGGGAGCGGAATAGACAGATTGTGTCATGGAAGTACCGACCCGAGGTAGTTCCTTTGAGAGTTGCCTTTATTCGTGAGTCTTCTCTGCATCTGTAAAACCCAATGTCTTTCCCTTCTCCCCAGCATGTGGGTCAACTAGGTAAACTTGCTAGACTGCTGTTTAATTGCCTTATATTGGGAGCTGGATGTTTAGCAATAGGGGGTACCATTACTTAAGTATCTCCTGCTCTTTCTCTTTACTAAACATGCACCTTGGCAGCGATGCAGTTGAAAGAGAGAGGGACGCGCTCGCATTCTTTCTTGTTCAGTAGCGTCTGCCTTTACAAGAATAGCATTAGGATGCCCGAGCTGTGGATTCCCCGTTTAATTGTTTGACTGCGGCAAGGACTGTCTTCGAGCTCCGAACACGGACACAAAGGAGCGGGTCAGAATGACTGACTAATAAGGTAAGCAGGTTTCTAGGGGTTGTTTTTCCTGTTAACAGCCTTTGCCCCAATAGTAAAACAATAGTACAAGAGCCTGCTTGGGATCATTTCCCAGAGAATAGTTCACCAGGTCCAGTCTTAATTAAATAAGAGATCGGCCATCGTCCAAAGCCGTGAAGACAGAGAGATACAAAGGGAATGAATCTATTCTGGAGGTCACACAGGCGTAGATTGAAGACAAGAGGAAGAATTTGTATCATTGAAAAAGAACTATGTAATCTGCCTTTACTTCGATGAGGCGCCTTCGGGTTGGCAGTTGAGTTTGGAGCTATGTCGGTTCAAATCCCGGTCATCCTGCCTTTATTGTATTGTGCAGAAACCTTGCCCCTGTTGTTTCTTGCTTGCCACTGTTTTCTTTTTCATCCCCGCTTATTCACTTTGCCCAGCTTGCGCAAGGTTTAAAGAAATAAGGCATCGGGATAAGTATTGTACTGGGATCCCCCAATCCACAACAAATCTCCTACTGGTTCAGGAGTTGTAGTTGTGACTACCTTTCCCCGGTTGAAGAGACATGAGGAAATCTAAAAAAAAAAAAGAAGTTGCTTTAAAGTGTCATTCTCAAATCCTACTTGCTTCCGTCTCCAAAGCTTGAAACTATTCTGGAACAACTTCTCCTGTAACTCAAATAGACAGAAATAAGATACTTGCTCCGGCGGATCTTCCACTTTCTCATCCAGGGGAGGAGCACTAGGTTGCATGTAGACAAGTAAGTTTGATCTTTCTCATCCAGTCTAGAGAGAATGGTAGAAATTGTCCTCCTAGGAGGTGTCCCTGCTACCTTCATTCTTTGATATCATCAACTGTCCGAAGAGTCAATTGCTTTCCAGCAGCTGCATCGTGCTCTCCAAACACAGGGTCTACATAATTGCTAACAAGTTCTGCTGAGGGGACTTAAGAAAAGAAAATAGGAAAAGAACTCAAACAAACAATCAATTAACCTTTTTTTGATTGCCGGGGAAGAGTCATCCTGTATCTTGCATATTTTGCAAGTTCAGAGTTAGAAGTAGAACACTTTTCTTTCATTTTGCAGGATGGCTATCTGGGCCGACAACTATGCATCCCTTAGGGCCTAAGGGAAAACAACACAGCGGAGCTGCATGGTGGAGGATTGGGAGGTCACGTCACTTTGGCAGGGATAAGACGATCGCGTTCGTTGGTTGAAGAGAAGTCTTTCTGGCCTCTGCTCAGAAGAGATGTTAGAAGGTATGTGTCCAGATGCAGGGTATGCCAACTATCAAAGGGGCAGACACAGAATACCGGACTGTACACCCCTTTACGTGTTCTAGTAGCGCCTTGTGACTGATAAGGCACAACTTCATCCAGGCCCGAACATCATTATTTTCTCCGCCAGCCCCTCTTGGACAAAATCCAAGCCCTATTCAATCAAACAAAAAGTAGAGCCATGTCAAGGAGCAAGGGGATTTTGAGTCCCTCCCTATTCCAATCTGGAAGCCGTACCAATATCTTGAAGCCCGCATAAACCAATGAATGCCTAATAAGCTCCGCTCCCTAAAAGTCGGTAGCTTTCCCTGTCTTCAAGTGAGATATCCACTGTGGAGACTCTCGGATAATAGAAGAGGCAAACAGGTCACTTCCCTTTTCATAATCGCATAGGTGGTAAACTACTTTGTAAAGAAAGAGAGAACTTCATTCTTTTCAGCAAGGGAAGAAAACATTTTTTTACATGGGAAGGTGGGTCAACAGACCAGAGGAACTCGGCTCGAAGGTTCAGAGTCGGATGGGCAGATTTGATGGTCAACAGGGCTATCATGTCCAGAAGAGGAGAGGATTTGATGTCTAATCCGGGAATGGAATGAATGGCATAGGTAGCATAGGCATAGACGAAGAAAGCAGAAGCATAGGCACGAGTGGAACGGTCAATCAACGCTTTCCGGTTCGAGTAGGGACGGTCGTGTCGTTCACCACTTATATCTGGTGTTTGATTTGGTTAAGTCAGTGATTGAAGTCAAAGCAAGGTCCGTGAAGTCAATGAAGTCACGGGGAATGGACCGTGACCGCCCGCTTCTATTAGAAATAGACGTTTTACCGATCGGTTCTCTCTTTCAGAGTCCAATTGAATTGTCTTTTCTACTAGTGCTACTTTAGTTGAAGTTGAAAAAGCAGGTATTAAGTCTGTCAAGTGAAGTCAAGGGAAGTGGGATAGTTTGGAAGTGGTATCCTTCTTTCTATATTATATGATATATCATATCAGACTGACGTTTCCCGTACCTCCTTTCCCAACCACCGAACTTTCATTCCTATCCCGTTTCGGTCGAGCTCTTTTAGAACCTTCACCTTAGCCGTCACAAGCACCTGGAAGAGCCAACCACACTCGAAACAGGAACCAGCGAACGTAGTCTTAGGAGCGATATTGAATTGTATGCTCGCCTTTTTACTTTTTTTATAGAAACTTGAACCGGCAGCGAGCAAGCCAGCCAGCTGGTAATATAGCGAGATACCCTATTTGTTTGCAGACGGAGCTTGCCTTTTTTTTTTTAATACGCGTTCCACGGGTTTGGGAACGAGCCATGACGGAGCTTAAACAACAGGTTGGACTAAAGCAACCAGAACACAAGGAAACGACTGCGAAGAGCAACTCGTATTATTATGGCAATCCCAAGCGAGCAGGCAGGGTCTCTTCCGGCAACAGGCGCCCCTGACGTGCGTTCTTTTGATCCTACATCATCTAATCCCGGTTTAGTTCATTCTGCTTTCGATAAGCCAATGGAGTTTGAGTCGGTCTTTCTACAAGTTCTTGCTTTCGTTCCTTTTTCTTCTTAGCAATCGCTACAAGCAACGGGTAATTAAATTGAGCTCTTGAGTTGTCTTCGTAGGAGCACAGGTGTAGGAGCGAGCCAAGTTAGGTCAAGCCAGCAGGCGAAGATTGAATGGATTTGTAATCGTTGATCGCGAGTAAGGCAATTCTTATTGTTGAATTCATTTGTCTATATACAACATCCAAAGGCTTTTCAAAAGTTTATCATCGTTTCGTTGATCGCGAGTTCAAAAGCAATTGATTCACTTTTTCTATATACGAGAGCATCAAATCAAACTATCTTCGAGGCTTACTCGCTCGCAACAAGGATAAAGTCTCATAATGTTCTTGTTCTCCAACTCACAATAATAATGCTGCTTTGAATAATGATGCTTACTTTTTTCGTTTCGCGACTCGCTCATAAATAGTTGGATGAATGCTTGCTCGTAAACTCGCAATAATGATGAAGTCAAGCTAGCTTGTCAACTCGCTCGCTAAACTGGTTCAGAAAGAGAGTTCTACAACTCACTCGCTATAAATAAAGGCTCTTAAAGAGAAAAAAAACTCATATTGTGAACACGACCTAGAGACTCCTTCCCAATGGCTGTGACTTGACTCACTGACTTCATATAGAAGAGAGATGGGTAATATAAAGGCATTGCGTCCTTCTCTTTTCCAGTACAAGAGTGGTTATTTCCTGCCCGAGACGAAGGATGGATTGATTGCCCGACGAGAAGAGTTGACTGACCTCCAGGAAAGAGAGAGTTGTAAGCTTCTTTTGTTTTGTAGACCGCCTAGCAAAATGAAGATTGTTATTTCCATCACTGAAGCCAAGAATAGGTTTCTTGGTCTATACAATCCTATGGTTAATTATTCTTAATAACAGATTCCTGAAGCGTTCGGTTACTCTTGAAGAGCCTTCTGTATCAGCAACCTCCACCGCGACCTTTATCGTAGCCGAAACCAGTACATCACTCGCAAGCAATAAATAGGCCGTCCCTCTTTCCTTTGAAAGCCTTACCAACTGTCGGAACTGGAACTGCTGAAGCTGGAGTCTTTGCTTAGCAACCCAAACAAGGATTTATTATAAAACAACTGAGGCTACGAAAGAGTTCTTCCTTAGGCTTCTTTGAGCCAGTTACCGAGGTTTCCACCACAGTTGCCCGTGGAACTCGTTCTTATGAAGGACACTTTTTTTGGACCAAAAAAGATGTATATGTTAATTCAATAGCTTAAACATTCTCCCAAAAGTGACCAGCAGGAATTCTTTAAGAGCCTCGCCCAGCCTTCAAGACAGCATAACCAGAAAGTCAAGACAGATTTGTCAATGCCCTCCCGTATGTCATGTCACCTTCCCCTCGAAGCGCCTATTGTCAGATTATCTTCTAAGTTTATGAACAGGGATTCGTATCGTTCTACAACTCACTCACATAAATAAGGATGAAATCGTTTTCGTGATGATTCGGATGGAATAAAGCTCGTAGACTCTACGTTACTTTGCTCCCTCATTTGGCACTTAGAAACTAAAGGAGAACCGTTTTTGCTAATAATTATAATATTAATTATAATAAGATTGGAGCTCAGCTTGGTCACTCTGATTGGTTAGATCTTCCCCTTGATCAACGTCTTTGTATTATTATGGTATTGAACACGCACCGTCAACCAGCAAGTGGAGTTTACGAAACGAGCCAGGGAAGCTTTACAATACGCGAGCCAGACGGTCAATTCTGTTTTTTGTTTTCAGTAATAGAACCAGAAAGCCTTCCTGTACCTCAAGCTCCTAACCCGCACGCACCTACTCATAAGCACCTTACCCGCTGAAACTGAACCCGCTAAAAGACCCATTCCCGCGTGACGAAAGGCGGCAAGTCAAGACCCATTCATTCACGACGACCTACCCCGCGTGAGGAAAGCAACCCCGTCCTTCTGCCTCTGTCCCCTTTCAATTCCTTTGGTGAAAAGAACTATTATGGTCCCGCCACTGCAATCGTAACTGGATCTCCTACCGTCTATCTCTTATCGGGAAAGCACTTTTTTCCGTTGGTGTATGATTTGATTCCACTTTTCTCCCTCGAAGGACCGAGTCGAGTATCCACTTTGTTCATGCTTTCCCCTGGCCAAAATCATTAAAGTGTTCTCTTGAAGAGCCTGAAGACAGCATCGAAGATCGTATTCCATAGACATGGCCTCGTATAGCTGGACAATGAATCACTCGCTTTCCCCCCTCTCTGTCCCGTCTCTGAACTCAAGCCTGACCCTCGAAAACCAAGAAAGAGACAGACTACTCAACGCGAGCTTAGGGTTTTTTTGCTCGCCACTGTACCGTACCTGCTTCCCTTATTATTGCTCAAGACGTAGGAAACGATCAACATCAATTGAATTCACTCGGCTGATGGCTTTTCTTCCTGATCGTATTCTGAATAGGTCTTGAAGAGCCTACTATATCAATCAATGGCAATCGCTATCTCGCCTGCCACTTTCACTGGCTCTTCGTAGGTTACCCATAAATATATACCTATATATACAGACAGGTATATATATGGGTATATATTGTATGTATTGAAAACGCAGGGCAGCCTTCCCTTTCCCCTCGCCATGACCGAGGGAATGGACCCCGAACGACCGCTTAGTAGTTGGTTCTTGCCCGAGATGAGTTATTGCCATTTCATTTTTACGGACGAAACGAACAGACTTTAGTTGACGGAAAGGGAATGTATATTGATACGTAATTTATGAAAATAATTGTCAAATGCAGATGAAAGTAAGTCTCATCAAAAGGTCACTTGTGGGTTTGATATCTACTGATGAGCCCATCTTACCTGCTTAAACAATGACTCCGGTATAATTGAAAAAGGCTGAGACCACTTGATAAAAAAGTGCCCTTTAAGTGTGGTCGTCACGGAATTGTATGTATAGAGTTGATTAGGGCTTATCAAAGGCTTCGATTCTGTAGCTGTGGCTTCAATCTCTGCAGCAACAAAGCCTTAATTTCTGTCTAAAAGGGTGACATATAAAGATGAGAATTGCTTAAATGTGCATGAAAGTGAGGCTTAAATAAGGCGGTTGGTTGCGAGTCCTCCTACTTCCTTTATGTAGTAGCTATGACGAGACGAAAGCTCAGAGTGAAAGAGCTACCTCTTTGAATTTCATCGATGACGTGACATAATATACGCGTAATATAAGCAGATCATGTCTCCTTTGACGAAAGGAAAGAGTTTGATTTAGGCTTCTAAAAAAAAAATATTGCTCTGCATGCAAGTCTTTGGTCGCGGGGCTAGGGGTCCCAAACATCCAGTTGACAGCGAGGTTTCTACCTTGATTAAAGCACTTCCCAGGTTGAGCGGGCCTGACTCTAGTAGGGGCAGGGCCAGGCTCCAATAAAGGGCTTACACCTCAGCCTATTGGCGGCCCGCCCAATGTTAGCATTCAGATCGATTCTCATCCCTGGCCCTGAAAGGTGGACACCGCCCGCCTTGCCCGGGCTTTGGAAACCCCATCGAAGTAGAATTCCCATTCCAGGCCGTCCTGTTCGCTATCCGAGTGAGTCCCAGTCTGGGAGAAGGAGGGGCCCATCTGTTTCAGAAGGTCCGGAGATTCATTTCAAAAAACAGGAATGTCAGAGCAGTTAGTCCGCATGTCCCTAACTACCTTGTTCCTGATTGGATTGCTTTCTGAGTGTGGCATCTTTTTGTTCACTGTCCACTGGTGCTATTATCATATATTAATGTAGATAGAGAAAGAGGCTAAGCCTACGTAACGCTATGGGAACAGCTTTTTTTTTCCGCTTTCAGCTATGCCGCTACCTTGTGAAAGAAAACATCATATGTATGTAAGTAGCATCTAGAATAGAATCCAGAGCAGCTAAGAAAAGAAAATAGAGTAGCTTGCGGGCCGGTCGTCATTGCACACTAGCTGGTCAGTGGGGGTAAGAGAGTGTTCCGTTGGTGTTCTCAGTCTCAGTGCGACCTTGCTCGGTAAGGGGATAAAAATGTCCCCCATCAATAAAGTGAGGGCTTTCCGGACCTTCTCCACCTCCCTTTTTTTATTTGAAGATTTTTTCATCTTTCTCCCATGCTTTCCGTTGGTCAACAACCAACCAGCTCTCGTTTAGTTCTTCACTACTCGTACAGGAAGGAGTCTCTTTCTGTCTGGAGGGAATTTATTTTTCTAACTCAAGAAATATAATATGTTGAATCCCTTTCGACGCATCTTTTTATTTGATGAACATAGTCTTAACTCACATTCCAGTGAGACATCTTCTAGAACTCCGAGTCAATCCACAACGACTATAAACGATTCCTATATTCAATCAAGTTCCAGTACTCAATCAAGTTCCAGTACTAAGGGTATTTATGAGGATCATCCGGGTCTTAACCCTTCCAGTGAACGTATAGTAGAGCTTCAGTCTGAGATACGCGAGAAAATTGAAGAGTTGATGATTCACAGGAGTCCCGAAGATGTTCTGGCTGCGGCCGAAGCTTTACATGCGGAAAGCAACAATATCCCTTTTCTGGAGTTCCTTTTGAATGATTTGACCCTCAACGGAGTACAAGGTGAAGCCTATACGGATGCTCTGAATCTAGCGGGGCTGGTCCCCAGCCCACTTGAGCAATTTGCCATTCTCCCATTGATTCCTATGAATATAGGAAAAATTGATTTCTCATTCACAAATCCATCTTTGTCTATGCTGCTAACTCTCAGTTTGGTCCTACTTCTGGTTCATTTTGTTACTAAAAACGGAGGGGGAAACTCAGTACCAAATGCTTGGCAATCCTTGGTAGAGCTTATTCATGATTTCGTGCCGAACCCGGTAAACGAACAAATAGGTGGTCTTTCCGGAAATGTGAAACAAAAGTTTTTCCCTCGCATCTCGGTCACTTTTACTTTTTCGTTATTTCGTAATCCCCAGGGTATGATACCTTATAGCTTCACAGTGACAAGTCATTTTCTCATTACTTTGGGTCTCTCATTTCCTATTTTTATTGGCATTACTATAGTGGGATTTCAAATAAATGGGCTTCATTTTTTAAGCTTATCATTACCTGCAGGAGTCCCACTGCCGTTAGCACCTTTTTTAGTACTCCTTGAGCTAATCCCTCATTGTTTTCGCGCATTAAGCTCAGGAATACGTTTATTTGCTAATATGATGGCCGGTCATAGTTCAGTAAAGATTTTAAGTGGGTCCGCTTGGACTATGCTATGTATGAATGATCTTTTTTTTTTCATAGGAGATCCTGGTCCTTTATTTATAGTTCTTGCATTAACCGGTCCGGAATTAGGTGTAGCTATATCACAAGCTCATGTTTCTACGATCTCAATCTGTATTTACTTGAATGATGCTATAAATCTCCATCAAAGTGGTTATTAATTTATAATTGAACAAAAGCGAGGAGCCTTCTGTCTTTCCTTTCCCCCGGATCGAAAAAAAAACAAATTTTTGTATGTGCTCCCGGGAAACATATGGGTACTCTATTCGATTGATCAGGAACAATCGAAAAAAGCCAGACCAGTCATGTACTCTTTGAATCCTGAATATGGTGATACCTCCGATTGTACCAACCTACATATGTCTCTCCCCCATCAATCGGTACTAGTTATTGTCATTTTCATTCCTTGACCTTATTTGTCCGATGAGAAATGCGAAACGAAAGAAGGATCCTCCTGCTGGGAATTAGATCCTGCTCTTTGTCCCCCCTCTTCACAGAAAATGGAGAAATGAATTGATCGATTCATCGGATCCTAGGTCGGGACTGACGGGGCTCGAACCCGCAGCTTCCGCCTTGACAGGGCGGTGCTCTGACCGATTGAACTACAATCCCGGGGAAATGAGGTGTACAGCCTCCAAATTCTGATTCTTTCTCATTTTCTTTCATTCGAACCATTTATAATCGCCGTGTTGTAACAGAGACACGAATGATATACTGAGATACATATCTACATAGATATGTACTATAGTGACAGTGACACGGATGACTAGTCATCCTTTGGTTATTGCCAAATCGATTGAGAATCTTTCTTTCTTTCAATGAAAAAAGGACTCTTTTTTTGCCTTATACTTATAGATCGTTAGAAACATCAGAACATGCGGAAACAAATGGAGAGAATATATAAGAAAAGAAGGAGTCTTTATTCCTCCATATCATGCATTTTTTTTTTTAGGACGGATTTGTTATATCATCCTCATGGATCGGTGAATTATTGGGTCGAGCTGGATTTGCACCAGCGTAGACATATCGCCAACGAATTTACAGTCCGTCCCCATTAACCGCTCGGGCATCAACCCAGGAAGAATCAATTGTAGGCTTATTGAGAATCCATGATCAACTTCCTTTCGTAGTACCCTACCCCCAGGGGAAGTCCCCGCTGCCTCCTTGAAAGAGAGATGTCCTGAACCACTAGACGATAGGGGCATACCTGCCCGAGCGCCATCATACTATGCTCATAGTATGATATTGTGTGTTTTTTTAAGAATATGGTAGAACCTGTAAATCTGGGAAGGGATCGACAAGTCATCGAACAGATTCTTTTTCTATGCGAATTCGGGTCAAGGTACGAGTCGAATCCCTTCATGACATGATTCGATCAAATATATTTGATCTATGTCGGATTGGTACACGTATCAATCAAGTGAATCTCGTTCTGATGGGTCAATAAAAGCAATTAGGATAGGAGCGGTCTTGGAACAATTCACTGCATTGAGACTTATATACTTATACAACTACTTATCTATATATATCAAACTATATATAGTTGTATTATCCCCCTCACTACGTGAGTTAACTCACTCCGTTAACACTTCCTTCGTCGGTTCTCCGTTCGGTTTGGCGGGGAGACTAGTGCGAGCTCGAGACTACTATAATACAAGAACTAGCTCGTGTCCCCTGGTTGAGGGGACATTCTCCCTTGGCCCTCACTTCGTTCGTTCAGTAAACGGTCCATCTCCCAGTATTAGTGAGCCGTCTATAGGCAACGAGTGCGAGTGGAGTTTCTAGTATTATGACTATTTTGATAGGCCTATCTCGACCCGAACACAAGCTCAAAACCCTCACACGAGTGAGTGGTCTTTAGGCAGCGATTGTAGTAGTTCAACTCCTAGTTGATGAGAGTGACTTCGGGAGTCAAAAGAGTCAAGGTCATTCTCTCAATTCCAATCGAACGCAACTGGATCTAGTATGAACTGGCGATCAAAACATATATGGGTAGACGGTTCTCGAAAAACAAGTTCTTTCTGCGAGCCTACGAAACGAGTCACCACTGGAGCAGATCAAATAAGGAGATCTGAGTCGGGATCTCCTTTAGATGCTGGGCCACGTCGTACGACTCAGTTACCTCGTTACGCCCTTACTAATAGGGCTGGCGCGGAGGTGGGATCTTTGGCATGGCAGTAGCCAGCCCTCTACGCTGCACAGGCTGATAGATTCGTCCAGAGCGAGTCACGTCGTTGACTAACGGATTTGAATGTGGCTCTGCTGCTAGCTGTGCCGCGGCAAGGGTCCTGGGCCGAGTCAGGGTCAGCACAGGTCAGGCACGTTTGAGAGTGAGGGCCGCGATGACTCGAGGCTTTGAGCTGCGGGACTCATCTTTCCGTGGTAATTCCACGTCCAGTAGGAAGTAGGGAGACCACCCCTCACTCTCGTCAGCTGTACATACGTCACCTTCCATTGTCTTAGCGAAGATTTCAACGTACTCCTGCGTGCCGGGAAGTTCCTTCCTTACCCTAGAAAGCAAGTCTTTAAGGAACCCGCCAATCCATCTTTAAGCGAGAGTCGGAAGATCTAGTCCAGGTAGGTTTCAATACGCAGGCGAACAGCGGGACAGCACTTATATAATACGCAATTCGCGCGTGAATGTACACGATCATCAAATGTGGAGGCCACCCCTTTCATTTAGTGCTCGCTCCGGTACACTCTTGGGTTGGATATACAGATTGAAAACAAGGATTTCAGACAGCATGAAGGATTCCCTTGAGAAGACCGATCTTCAAGCGGAGAATCCTCTAGCCTCATTTCTGGCCAGTGGGGCCCTCGTTTTTTATTTTAGAAAGATGCCCTGTATCCAAATCTTCATCCGTAGCAAAAGGAGAATCAGCTGAAACAAGAGACGCATTGGCATCCAAAGAAGCAAGGGTGAGCTAAAACCCTGCATTCAATAATGGCATAAAAATAAGACTAGTTGGGCTTTTATAAAGCAAAGCTAAAGCAAGGAGAAGCGATTTGCATACTTGGGATTAGCTTATTCTTTGGGAGTAGCCTTTATTTGTGTAGCTAGATTTGGCTGTAGTTAGAGAGGGCTTGGAAAGCACGCAGATATCTACTAATATAGAGAATCTCCTTCTAAGACCATACTGGAATAACTCTCTATAACCAAAGGTAGAAGCGAGGGGCGATAGCGAAGGAAGTAGTGAGCTAAAGCAGATCGGGAAGCAAGTTTTTCGTTTCCTGTTGGAGCAACGTTCAGTGCTCTACGATCAGAGTTCCCTTCTATTCTACGGGAATTTATTTACTTAATCTTTCGTATCGACTGTACTTGGGAGAAGCCTGATTCTCAGAGTCCACTTTCTGATCTTGCTAATCTACTTTTTAGTTCAAGTTCTGGACAGGGCAGGAGGAGACCCTAGGACATACACCTATTTGGAACTAACCTAAGGAGATCTCAAATCCCTGGTTTTTACTTCTTAGGATAAGCTGTCAAGCAAGCGTTAGTATCGGCATGGAGCTAGCGATTCCCCTGTAGCTATGGACTTCGGGACAAGGGGAAACTACTCTTTTACTAGAGTGTCCTTCTTTCTTAGTTCTAATTATTAGTATTTTGACTAGACGGTACCTAAGGTAAGAAAGCAACCAGGTAAATAGGCTTAGTAATCCTCTAATCCATTAGTTCTAGCTCGAAGTTATCCTTTAGGTTGTTTCGATGTTCGTAGCTTGGCTGTTCTAGTAAGTGAGTAGCATGGGCAAGCAGGTAGTTGCGGGCGTGGATACCTGAACGGGACACACCTTCGGATATCATCAAATTGTACTTTTTAGTACAGAGGATTTGCCTTTAGGGATAAAGGAGGAAAGTGTAGGTCTGTTTATATTATAACTGGAAACAACCGTGAGTACAAAGACTTTATAGGGAAAGTAGCTTGATATTGGTTCGAATCCAATTCGTGAGATCGGACGGTCTCTAGCTAGCGAGCGGCTCAAGTTAGCTATGGGGGTCCAACTCCTCCTCGATCTATGCTACTAACAGTGCGCTTTGCTTGTCAAGTAAGGGATCGGATCAAGAAGCTGGAGGGAGTGACCGCCCACAAGTGCGGCCCATAGCATTGCGCGGGGTCCGTGGGCTGGCAACACGGCCAGTTGAGAGAGGATCTCAAGCTTAACGAGCGATGCGCGCTCACGTGAAGCAAGGCAACATTGCATGCTGCTTTTCACGCGCGAGAACAGAGATCAAAACGTTGACGAACCAAGGAGTTCACCGTTGAGAGCCTTGCGGGGCTGGTGGACCAGTAACCTACTGAGATCCATTCTAGCGCGCTAAGAGCGGTATGCAATAGTTGCTTTGTAGCGGGCAAGGTCAATTTCATAATATAGTATAGCCCATAGGAAATGATTGAATGAAAACCTTGATTTTACGCCGATAGGTTGTCAACCCCGTGATTTTGGCTCGAATAGCGCTAAATCCGCTCTGGAATAGTAAGTCAAGTAAGCCAATGACCAAACTCCACAGTTTCATCCGCCGAAGAATTCGCATCTGGAGATGCATCAGAAGAATCGTTTGCATAGGCTACTAACGCCAAAGAAAAGTCATAACGATTGTCATCAGTTGATTAGCAGGAACTGGCTAGAATAGCCCTTGCCTATGGGCTTGGAAGAGTAGGGTCAGGCCCCAAGTCTGAAGTCTGATTCTCAGATACTTGAAACCAATTCAATCCAAACTTTACCGAAAGAACAGGTGCATAATGATAATAAGCATCTCCATCAGCACCCGAATCCCCGTCTGGTTTCCCATCCCCAGCCTCAGCATCCCCATAAACAAAGGCAATGAAATTGTTTGTTGATCCCGTCATGGGTAAGGCATCTTGAACAGAGGCACCCAAATGAACAGGGGCATCAAAATGAACATACGAATCGGCAGTGACTAATAGTATCGAACAGACAGAAGACCTGCTTATGGCCCTTCTCTGCCTCTCCTTTGCAATAGCGCCTATTCCGCCAACTACGCTTGGTTGGTTAAACTGCCTTTCAGAACAGAAGCTGAAGCCTCTTTTCTTCTCTCCTAGGTACGGCAATTCTAGATCATTAATTGGGAACGAATAGGAGCCCGCCCTTGGCGTAGAGTAACCCGTCCTCTAGCCAGTACCTACGTATAATTCCTTCTTTCACTTGGTTCACCAAGTAAGCCATGTGAGTATCCTGCTCATTTCTCCCACCGCCCGCCCTTCGATTGGAGCGCTATTCGACCCGGTCTGACGGCATTTCCTGATCAGACGACTTATACTGTTTACGAGAGGAATCCGTTTTGTTTTAGTAATTCCTCCTCGGAAGGAGCAGCGGAAGCCAACTCTCTTCCAGACGACGTATCGCCGGCAAAGACGCCTTAAAACAAACATCTGGAAATGGTGTCATACAAACGGTCTATCTACCTAGAGGGAGGGGCATTGAGAATTAGTAAGTCGAAGACTCGCTCTTACATCCATTCGAAAAGAAAGTGAAACCTTTACTAGAACCTCAAATCAATGATTCACT
This sequence comes from Tasmannia lanceolata, assembly GCF_043159265.1. Taxonomy (NCBI): domain Eukaryota; kingdom Viridiplantae; phylum Streptophyta; class Magnoliopsida; order Canellales; family Winteraceae; genus Tasmannia; species Tasmannia lanceolata. The sequence goes on along the minus strand of NW_027518764.1, from coordinate 99,130 downwards.
TCGCCTTGACCGTTACGGGCAGAGTGATTGAACAAGCGATTAACCGTCGATTAAAAGACTCATTGAATGAACCCGATTACCTGAAAGGATCATCCGCGGGTTAGAACCTCCAATTCCACCTCTAAACTCTTGTTTTCTCGGCTGACAAGCGAATCGGGCCTTTCATTCAGAGAGGGGAGGGGATTACTGGAGGGATTGCTGCTCGGGCTAGCCTGAATGGCCGATTCCTATTCCTGCTTAGTTGCTTCGGCTAGCTTGCCAGTTTAGAAGTTTCATCACAGGTTATCAGGCGGAAGAAAGAAAGAACCCATACCTGCCATATCGGCCATACCTGACCTACCAAAGCCCAAACCATACCTGAACTCACCTGCCATGCCCGAACTCCCTTTAATTGGAGCATTCCGCCTTCAAGTGCTCCTTTTTCAATTCAAGGCAATGTTCTTCCTCGGTAATAGTGGGGGAATCCGAAATCCCATCCCACACTTCCCTCGTTCAAAGGCATCAGGAAATCCGATTCCACAATAACCTTGGGAAGACGCCTGGTAACTGCCATAGACAGCCCTTCTCTACCTCCTCCCCCTCTCTCTCTATAAAAGTGGCCCCAGCCCTTCTCCTTGCTACTCTACCCCAACCTATTTGCTTTCCAACAGCGGAAGAATAGGACCGATATCTAAGCCTTGCTTCGACATGGTCTCGCTACTTCGCCTCTCCTTCTTTGAAGTAGTCCCATATCTGCTTCCCCCGCTAACAACAGGAACGCCTATAGACAGAATAGACGGATCTTCAAGTGACCGGGCATTAGCCAAATTAGCTGATCCATAGGTAGACGCGGCAACCGAAGCGCCAGAAAGTGAACAGACATTAGCAAAATCAAGGGTGGAAAGGCAAGCGGGTAGTTCCGAACCAACAGTTGATTGGGCATTTGGGGTCCTTAACCGCGCTTTTCAAGCAGAAATGAGGCGACCAGAGGGAGATCGCCCTAATCAATAAGCGGGAGAGGAGGGGAGCTATGAGTGAAGAAAAGAAGGTACCCGGTCCCTTGGTTAGGCAAGCAACGAATATATATATATATGTATTAATAAAATAAAAGGGGAAGTACCAGTCGTAGGTCTTTCTATCAGTCTGTCCGTGTATTTCTATCCGTATCAATCACTAGCGGGTATCCATCTCAGTGGGATTGCCTTTAGTAGCGACTTCTTTGAGGGTTGGCTGTCGATACACCGCCTGGTAGCTGCTTTAAGAGAGGTGCCTTCCTTTGATAGATATACCGCTTCTTCGGCTTCGGGATAGGATCGCGGATCAGAGAACAAGCTGGAACCAGCCCATAAAGGATGAGATATCTACCTACATTGAATTCCCCTCTCAGATATTGGTCTCCGAAGCGAGGTATGAATCCGAACTTGCGGTGGGAAGTGACCGGGGATCTCTAGCAGTAGGATGTCCAGCTGTGTTGGTAACCAAATTTGGATCCTTAAAGAAAGGAAGTGGAAGTGCCATTCTCATGGGCTGCTAGCTGTCAAAGCAAGGGTTAGGTTAGCTCTTCACGCTAAATAATCTCTGCCAAGGCCAAGAAGGGCTGTTTTGTTTGAGTCGTATCCGTAGAAAAATGATTTTTCCTCTTCTTCGAACCCTCCACTTGCTGGGACTGAACGAACTATCCGAGTCGTCGATGCGCAGGTGTGAGACGCGCATGCGGGTATCAACGGTTTTCGTGAGTGTGAAAGCGCTTTAATGAGCGAGATTTGAGGCTCGATGGAATTGACCTTCCTCTTTTTTTCGTGCGAAGACTGGATTGAGTGCGCTACTTTTTTCGTTTATACGCAAAAGCATATAACGGAAATGCTATTCCGATCTATCTTTTATGTGGTTTGATTAGTCCGCCCCTATAGCTATGGGGCTATGGGCTGAGCGGTGAACTGCAAATGGATCAAGAACCTTTCACAAAGCATTCAGTTTTGCCGAGTTCACTTGCCTTTAGCAATTCCACTTCGTGTAGTAATTCGGGTTTTTGATCTACCGCACCCGAAATGGCTTTCTCATATCGGGGCGTTCCGGTGGCATTCGATCGCGGTATCCCGCTGCATAAAGCACTACAATTGGTTTTTCAATGGCAAGTGCCGGTCGTCGAGTGGCTGAACCAACCCCTACGGCGGATCCACCTACTGATGAATGCCAGCCATCCTTTATCGGGTAGCCTTGACTATTCTAGAACCCTTTATGATTCGATAGCCTGAGAAAGATCGACCACGATTTTCATTTCTGACTGCCTATGCCTCTAGCGATGCTTCAGGCGAACTGTAACTAGGCGCCCTACTCCTACCCCCCCCCCGCTCTCACCTTCGTCTCTGCTGCCTCCGCTCCAGCTTGCTCTACCACCTATGCAATCACAGCTCAGTCATTGACTGGCGAACTAAAATGGATAGCTGCTGGGAGAATTGCGACTGATGAATCGCGATCAGCCGCTGATTCCCTTGCCGTTGGATCCGTGCCTCAAGACTCTGCCACTGGGACTCGGTCGGAAGAATCTACTGCGGCCATCTCTACCCACCTTTATGAATTCTAACCCCAACCAGCCGTGACAAGGCTGAATTTATTATAACCGTTGTTGTTTAGAAAGGCCGGGAGCTGGGAAACACGCTCACTCATACTGACACGGAAGGCATTATTAAGGGTAGCGGACAAGCAGAGGAACAAATGCACTGGTAGCGCTAACGACCCCCATAGCATAAGGGGGAAGAAGTGGACGTTTCTCCTGATCAATCAAGTGCCCCTCCTTGGGAGGGTGGGAATAACTAGTATGGGTTTTGTTTCATCGAAAAATCAATGTTTTGGAATAGTGATCGTGTTTAAGCTGCGTTTACTACAAATGGGCTGAGCCCGGATCTCATTAGCTTGGCCCAACCGGGAGAACTGGAAGGGGAAATAGCCAGGCGCCGGAGAACCAAGCTCGCTCTCACTACTTATGGATAGACGTGGGTGGGATAATAGGCTGGCCTCCCGTTGAAGAAAAAACACTCCCGACGATCCTTGACTGGGCGGGGTAGGCAGAAGTTGATCCGGTAGATCGACTAGCAGTTTCAGCTACTGCTCGTGATGATGATTTTGATTAGCGAGATGTTGACTCTGACTTTTATTATGCAACAGATTTTGCTTATTCTCCTCCCACGACGTTCCTAGCTATTACGTTCCGACTCATGCATCTGCTTGTAAAGCACGTCCAAAGTGATGCGCGCCCCCATAGAAAGAAGCACGCCCGTCCGAAGTAGCATCCTTAGGCACGTCCTTATCGCGGGAGGGGAAGAGATGAAAGATTCATAGTCTCGAAGACCAGCAAGAAAACTACTGCGCTAACGCGCTTTTATTTAAAGAGAACTATCGTTTCGCGCAGCTCAATTCCGTTGCTTGTTCGAACGCTAGCGAGATAACTCGGCCACCATTAATGGGCACTTTGTGGATAAGCATAACATTCTCCAAAAAGATAGACAGAGAGTGAACAGGTCGTTCCCGTGTCGTCCAGCGGAGCCTAGAAGAATCCTACCCTTGGTATAGTCAATACCTCACCCTTGCCCCTTTCTCTCCTTAACCGGGGTCAAGTAGCGAAGGATGGGAATGACATACTAAGGGCTAACGGGGGATGGAATGTGGCTGCTTCCGCCGTTCAAACTGGGGATCTTTCACCTCGGTTTTAGAGGTGGTAGGCAAAACAAGAAGACTCAGAACCAGCAACTGGTAAAGTGATCGCGCAGGGGCTTCGCCGCCTCTCCTTCTCTCGAACCCCTATCTTCTGGAATTGAAATGAAGAGGTTCTGAAAGAAAGCAAGCGATCGTAGGTAAAGGACGAGGGAGGAAACAAGCAAGGTTAGGAGAACAATGTTGCACAGGGACAACTCGCACCACGAACTATCTGGTAGACTTGAGTCGACAAGTCACCATTCCTGCTGCTCGCTGGGTAACAACAGTCATCGGGATCTTCTTCTCCACCAGAAAGAAAGAACACACTGAGGTTGGTGTTATAGAGAAAAGACTAGAAGTCGCGCGATAGAGGGGAAGGCACAGTTTATGTAGCCTTGGATCCTGTCAGCGAAGGGGAAAGAGATTGGTATTCGACACGAGCCAGTGGTCGTCGCCCGGTCTTTAGAATAGTCAGTAGCTTCGCAAGCTAATCAGGAGATAGGTTGCTTGAGCGCATTTCCTATGGTGCCCAAACCCAGCAAGAAAACGGATGCGCTACATGGCCTTCTTTGAAAGTGAAACCCAAGAGCAGTTCCCCGAAAACAGAAGTTCAAAGAACCACATGCAGAAATTAGGAAAAAGAAAAAAGGATGGTAGTCAACCTCCCTTGAACTCAGACTTTCACTCCGGGCCCTCCGAAGCAGATCTTTCATAAGAAAGGTCTGGGTTTGGGAGGATCGAAAATGAGGATTGGTTTTGAGTCCCAACCAGCGAGTGCAATCAACTGTGCCTTCAAGCTAAAGAGAGAGAATGAGTCACTGGCTGCAGATCGTGGAAACAAAAAAGAAAGCACTGAATACACTTTACTATTCGAAAACCACCCTTAGGAAATCCTCGTGTTTAGTCCATTGGAGGAATAGGAGGCAAAAAACAGGCCTTTGAGGAAAGAAATATATTTCCTCCTAAAGTAAAGCAACACAAGGGTTTGGTTAAACATATATTGAGGGGGGAAAAATCAGTCTTTTTTTCCTCTTTTCATGGCCTTATCTCAGTAGGGCAGCGCAGCAGGCATTTGATAAGTTCAAAGAGGTTCTGACTTCGGAATAGGTTTCCTGCGTATAGTTCATTTTGGCGAGTTCCCTGCTCTTCTAAGGCAGTCAAAACGTCAGTCTTTCCTTGATCAGGCGCTCGGCCAATTGATCGATGGGGAGCCAGTCGGGGCAAGGGAATTTGCTTTTTCTAAGGCTGGATGTAATTCAGGGAGTTTCCGGGCGATCTTATCCTGGAGATCCGCGAAGGAGTCTCCCCCTCCGTGGTCTGAAATGGAACCGGATGCGGAGGGCGCAGGGGTCCCTTCTTCGCCGGGGCCGCTGCATTCCGCGAGGTCCAAGAAAAAGTAAGGAAAGACCCATACTGCTACGACACAGGCAACTATGGTCCAAAGAATCTCGATAGTAGTTCCATGAACAATCCTTTGTAGGATAAGAAAAGAGAACAAAGCAGCGCTTCTTTTAGCCTAGGTCAACCATTGGTTGAGGGGCTTTTTTTTGCTTCCGCGAAGGCCTTCTTTCGTGCACATCTCGTTCGCAAATGAATTGCGGAACCCATCATTTAAAATTGACTTTTCTCTACGCTACTCGTCGCACTATTTTGCTTTTTGGCATCTAGCGCTGCTAATCGAATAGATCAGGTGTAGTTTATCCTTTTATAGGTTGCGCATCTATACAATAGGCTGTGTTAAGTTCGGAAACTCTCCTTTTGTTCAGATGGGCAATGCATCCGCTTTCGTAGCTAAGATTCTAGTTTATTTATTTTATTTTGATTCGGCAATCGTCGAAGTCGGAATCAACTTGAGTATACATCTGGGTGGGTCGAGCTATTCCTTCATGATCGTGGTACTTCTTCTTTTGTCATTAATGCCTCCGTGGTGAATTGAATGTATCCGTTGATCCAGTGACGAACTCTTTCACGCCACAACTGTGATTAAAGAATGCAATGCTTCGTACCAGATGCTTGTGCTGCAGAGATGCAAACCGGCAAGCAACTGTCGTGACATGACAAATAAATGGGCTGGGCCTTCTTGATGATGATAGATAGCCGAATCCAGGAATCTTTTTTGATTCGGAAATGAGAGGAATGTCACCCAGAGAAAGAAATCGGTGGTCTATCGATTCGAGAGCTAGCCGAATAGCTTAGCTATCAGTGACATATGCGAACGACCAGTTCGTCAGTCAAGTTGTTGGTGGGCAAATACACGCATGATCGGGAACCAGACTCCGGTCAGCAGTCATTTAATCCATCGGGATCAGCCAGAGGGAAGCATCTAGCCTTTACCTACCCCACTCACCGACCTCGTCCAGACATAGCATTTCCAGTTAGCGTGGTCGGCCAGTTTATGAAGACCCCTCTCCTTATCAGTCGAGCTGAATTACATCCACCCTCTCCTGCTTGGCACTTCAGAAAAGCGAGAACTAGAAATTATGAAAAACGTAAGCCCCTTCCGGACTAGACCAATGAAAGCGGACCAAGGCTGGATGTAATGAAGGTGATTACTAAGGGTACGTAGTGGTTCGGATAAGGACAGGGTAGCTCGCTTTAACTTCCAACACTTAAGATTGACCTCCTCAATATGTGTGATCCCTTTCCAAGCCTTCCTCTTCGTCAATGATTATGGGTCGCTCCTATCCTGTAGTTCGATACACTACTCTAAGGCCAGTTGCCTATACAGCATCTTGAGTTTTTAGTACAGTCAGCTTTGGTTCTCGCTACACCCTCTCTAGACAAACGATTTGATTCAAGCCACTCCACTACTGGTACAGTAGCACCCTGCCTTAATAATCGCATAGGCACCCGGGAACCCTACTCAGTAAAGAAGGGGACTCCCTAAACGAGACTGCCAGCTGGTACGGAGGGACTAGCTTTGCTTGCTTCCTAGTCAAATATGCCCTATCCGTCTTACTTTAATATGAATGGTAAAAGACTCAAATAAAGAAAAAAGAAACTTCCTGCAGATTGCTCGAACCACGTAACCTAATCAATGCGCCTATTCCCCTAAATCAAGACAAAAGGGATTCCACGGCTCAAGGCACTTTTTAGCCCAAAAGGGACCTCGCTCGATCAGAAAAGAAAAGTAAATTTGAAATCAACTGATGAATGCCGTCAATCCAATCCACTTTCAATCAATTGACGACTGCTCCTCTTCCATTCTGAACGTCTTAAAGTGTACCATTCAGAAAAGGTAGGGTTACAGGGCGCTCTAAGGAGGAGATTTGTAAAAAGGATTCCCAATTAATTAGTAGGCGAAGACCCTTATTAAATAACTTAGCTCGAACGTCCAGAGTCAGATGCTTAACCCATGCCATCCCTTTCAGCCTTAGAAAGTGTTATCCCATAATCTATCATTCTCAAAAATTCCCCAAAAGGCCCCCGGGCTTGACAAGTTCAGCAAAACCGTAGAGAGAGCGGGCTACACCTAGCTTAGCCTATCCAATATCCGATTCAAAAAGAGCTTGGATTGCTGCTTTTCTTTCCTCTCTCTGCTGCGAACCCACCCCAACTTATGGGAAGGAAGGGACTTCCATGTGGGAATCCATTCGATCCCTTGGGACAATGGGACCTCACGGATTCGGGGAACGTACCGTTCAAAGAGCTGTTTCGTTTTATTCAACAGATCTTCGAATGGAAACGACGGATGATCAGACCGACCGCGGACACTGATTGAGCTATTTCTTAAGGAGAATGGTTTGGACAACTCCAAAACCTTCGCCAAGGAAAACAGCGACAACCAGAACCGCACTAGTCCATCCGCCCGCGCATCCTTCTTCATGATTCATTTTCGATGAAAGGAAGGAATGAAACATCAATCATAAATAATGAGAAAAGAGTGCTTTTTCGGTCTGATAGTACTATACTAATAAGGGCGTGAGAGGGGTGGGGACGAAGGACTGCAACTGAATATCATCAAAATCACAGACGCCTGCTGCCTAGTGCTTCCCTACGTTGGTTAGATCGCCCGTCTTTTTCCAGCCTCTCTTGGCCAATCTGTATGATGCATCACATTTCACTTTCCTGAGTCGCATTCCCCTCTGTCTGTTTCGAGGACTACTCTTGAAAAGGAAGTTTGACTATTCCACTCGCTGGCTCGCTTCGCTTTGAAAGCGTAGCTCGCAGCTGTTAAGCCAGCAAGCAACGGCAGCCGAAAAGCCCCCTAAACGTAAGGCGCGCTAGGCCCCTAGCCCTTATTAATTAAGTACTATTGAAGCTGGCTTCCTTCGAGAAGAAAAGTTTCCAGACTGGTTGGCCAACATAGTCCAAAGAAAAAGAATGGGCAGATCCGAGTCTGTATTGACATTATAGATCTCAACCAGGCTTTTCCCAAAGATGATTTTCCATTACCGATCACCGAGATGATGATCGATAACACCACGGGGTTTGAGCGTATGTCCTTCATGGATGGATTCTAAGGGTATAATCAAATCCTCATGTACCCGAGCGATCACCAAGCAGAGTTGAAAGACACCTGTAAGGACATGCTGTAAGCTCAAAACTTCGCTCGGGACGAGCTCGGTGACTTTCGGTCGGTTCCCGAGCTAGCTAGTTTTTAGATGTTCACTTAATTTCATATTGGTTGGTCCTATTAGAATAGGCTGTAGCCGCAAAGAGATAGAGATCAACAGAAAAAACTCAAATAGAGACTAATTGGAATTGATATTCATTGTTCAAGTTTGAGACAAAATACACCAAACCAACATTCTTATTGGCCTCTGAGTGCACCGGTCGACTACAAGGCCCTATGCCTTGGTATAGTACAGGTGGTGGTCTCTCACTGGGGCGAAGTACTGCATAGGGGTCCTTACTCTGTGTCTCTGCATCCTGACCGCTTCTTGCTATGGGACCAGCGGGAGTGCCCGCATCTTGCTGTGAACTAGAATCTCCTACTCGAAGACTCACATTTCTAGATCCCCTTACTAATATAGGGCTTATCCCCAAATCCCCTAATGTGTCGTCCTCCCCTGTATAATATGGTGGCACCTGTATTGAGGAATGTGTCATCTGTATAACGGAGTCTGGAAGTCCATGCCTCCCCCCTATTACGTAAGGGGATGGAGGAGGCCACGGGGATCGTGCTTCATCCGCAGTTCTTCTCGTTGAACAAACTCATGGGCCCAACTTGAGTTGGGATCTATCTCTGAAAGGTCAATAGAATCGCTTCGAGCATCTTTTTTCCCTGTTTCGGCTATGGCTTGTGGGCGTGCCCACAGGTGTTTACATGGACAAAGACCTGGTCATTCAACGTGGATCCAACCCGATCTCTTGCCTTGCCCTTGCTCTGTATAAGATAAGAAAAAAGAAAACACACTCTAGTTGCGTTCAGCACTGGAGCTGCTACATGTTTGTGATAACACCCGTCTTGCAAACCTCTGCAGCTCAGGAACATGACCGCAGTGGAACTCCCACCATACGTCTGTACAAGACAAAACCAAAAACATCATAAACCTGTGATCTCAATGAAAGTGAGAAACCGGGCGTGTACAGAAATGACATACAGGGCTTGCACGACCTCATCGAATTCAAATGCTCCCATATCCCTTTTAGTTATGGTCAACAGCAGCACAATCGTGTGGAAAATAGGCTGCGTGGGCCATACCAAGCATGAATAGAGGCCCTGACTCCGGGTCATCCAACATTGAGTCTTTATCCCAAAAGTATAGGTTAAGGTAAGCCCCTGCAACATGTATAGGTCTATGGAGCATGCCGGTCCACCTCCTATCAATGATTTCCAATATTTTCCGGCATTTAGCTTCATCAGGGCCAAACCAACCCTAAGGAACGCATCCGAGATTTTTATTCCTGCTATTAATGAAAAAGAGTGTTTGCGCGCGCCCCCCCTAGCCCTGGGCGCGACAAAACTTATTTTGTGAAGGGGCCCGCCCACCTCTCCCCTTCCCATGGAACAAAAAGAAAGCAGCTAAATGCCTTTTTTTACCATGGCCTTCGCGAAAAAACGACGAAAAATCAGAAAAATGAATGAAATTGGACCACAAAAGCAAAGAGGGAATGGAGACTCGCCAGCGCTACACACTGACTTCGTCAGCAGAATCGCGAAAGCTATACCACCCAATAAAACAGCAATCTCTTTAGTAGAATTAGACTCCACAATATCAATAGTCTGCTCGAGGATCTCATCGGCACGCGCTTGCTCCGCAGCTGACACAATAGGGGAATTGAACGAACCCAAACCCAAGACTGGCTCAACACCAGCATTCACAGCACTGGAAAGCGCAGATTCAACCAGGGTGGTATGAACCATTTCTGGATAATATGCAAACCAAATGAAAGAGCCAAGGCAAAGGCACGGGAGGAGCACCTCCATAATACCAGAAAAGTAAATGCGGCTTGAGGAACTGCCAACACTAGAAGGAAGAGAAACATTGGCTTTCCGGCTTAAAACACCGGGACGAGAGACTCCGCCCTTGAGGAGATGACCTAAGCCACGTTCAGGAGAACGCAGCAAATGGTGCTTCGCACGAGGGGTAAGAGAACCATAAATACTATCCAGGCCAAGCAAAGACTTGACGACCTTGACGGCCTTAAAGCCTTGACCGAGAGACAGGGTGGGAAAACTATGGCTGCGGGGGAGAACCGCAGGAGGAGACACCCTAGGGTTGCATTGAGGAAAAGCATTTATCATGGGGATCTACGCATAAGAGTAAGACACAGAAAGCAGACACCGCGGAGCGGCGAATACTTCTAAATAGGGGCAGGAAAGGAAGACCCGCCCATAATGTTCGTAGGCGACAGATTAGGCCGCAAAGGCATAGGAACAAGAAAAAAAAAAATAAAATTAAAAAAGATATTTCATGAGGGAACGAGCAAGGAAAGAAAGAAAAATAAGTAATATAAAAGCAGCGGATAGATCGGAAGATCCGCTGGGATTAAGCCTTTTTGTCGGAAAATACGCTGTTTTTCATATAATGTTTCCCTTCATAAAACTGTGAAACAGCGGATTTTGCGCCTCCCCTTGTCGCCCTTCTATGAAGGCGAGCAGCCCCCCTGTTGCTTATAGTCGTAAGGGTAAGCGGTATTTCGCAATAAATAGCAGCTCCGAGAAGCTGGGCTTAGGGTGCGCCTCCTGCCGTCGTTTCAGTGACTAATAGGGCTTCCCTCAGCTCAGACTGGTGTCGTCACCTCTCCCAGGACCGGAATGATTATCCCTGCCCGATGGGTCTACATTCATCCCTGAATGTAGTCGGGTACTGTTCACTTCCCCGCCATTCTGGTAACCGTCACCTGTAATCCGCGCAGGTGTGTCCGCACCCCCTGGAGTGGACGATAAAGAAAGGATTTCTCGGAGCAACCCCCCTGGTTCCAGACCCAGGAGTTCACTTTCCCGTATGAGCATTCGGTACATGTATAAGTCCGTGGAAGAGTGAAAGGGTCACCACTACTGAGGATCTCCCCCCTAATCTTAGATAGGTCGTCTGAGGGTTCGCCGCGGTTCATTGCTGTGCTTACACACTAGGCTACCCTTCTCCGAAAGCTCCGCGGGACCACCTACCACTAGTCTTCGGCCGGAGGGGTTTATTGCACAAAAACGCCGGGACGCTGGCTCCCGCAGAGGGAAGCCCAACGAATGTCAGATGCAAAGCCCCGCACCTCATTAAGATCATATTGGCATACTCTCCCAAAAAAGAAAGAGCAGACCCCATTGAAGACGGGAGTGAGGTACAACAAGGCCATTTCCGTCCACCGCCCTTCTCACGGAGCCGTACGTGGACGTTACCGCTCATACAGCTCCCAGCCAGCAAGCAGTTAGCTTTCCTCTACAAGGAATGGAAGTGTGGATGAATCGACATCAAATAGAGGAATTCGGTTTTTCTTTTCAGCAATAACATGATAAGAGCATCCCTTTCAAAAAAACCTAAGGATCCCCCCCACCCGGTCACCCCCCTCTCCTGCCACTTCAGCACCTTGTTATCTTTGAGAAGATCATGACGCGCCCTCTCCTAGAATGTTTTTGTAGATTCCGAAAATTCCATGGTGGATCAGGACGAGAATGAATCCGGGAATCCAGGACATACTCATCCTTGAGCTTCTGCTCTCCTCTGGGGAGGGGTTTTTTATAGAGAGAGAGGTGAGTCGAGGGTAGCCTCCCGCTTGACCGATTCCTCGGAGTCGGAGGAAGATCTCTCATCTGATGACCCTGAGCAAGAAGGAGCTGTTCTCGATGTGAGATCAGCAGCAAAAGAAAGAAGAGGAATTTTATGCCCCAGAACAGCAGCCCCCGGATAAGCCTTAAAAAAAAAACACACACAACGGACCGGACACAAACAAAAGAAACAAGAAGAGGGCCATGATGATGATCCTATGTTCGTTTTCGCCCTGCCCCGATGATGCGCTCCTAGCTCGCGGAGCTACATACCGGAAAAAGACTCTCTCTATTACTTTGAGAAGAGAATCGTTGGTTTGACCGACGAACTACGTGGGAAATACGAGATCTAGACAAGCCGCTACATGTTCTCCCCTTGCCCTTGAACGATAGAAGAACTACTTATCTTCTCTTAGATACCGGTCGATCGGTTCGCATCTATGGTCAATCAATAGGTCCGCGGATCTATTCTTCTATACGAGAAATCGCCATCTCGTAGCACCACCACGACACCGATTCTCGTTCTTATTCCGAGCCCCCCCTATTAGTAAGTAGTGACTTCGACTTCTAGTATGATGAATGAGTGGAAAGATCTTTATATAAGTCCCTGTCCGATCCAACCAAAGAGTTAGTATCGTATATTTGAGTATTCTTATATATATATATATATATAAAAATGGCCTTTTTTCAGTAGAATCCCCGGTCCCAAACGACTGCGGGTAGCCGCCAAGAAGAATGAATTCCCGAAGGGGTCCAATAAGACTTCCTTTCGAGTAATACAGGGACGGACTGAGACTCCTAACTCCCGATGCAGGAGCAGGAATCTAAATGAGGAGGAGGGTTTCGAAACGCATTGAACCTCCCAATCGAATTCATCGTCACATTCGTCATGATCAACTTTACGGAGCCCTATCGCTCGGTTAGATAAGATAGGTCCACCCCAGAACTCAAACAACCGGCTTTGCTATAGAAGCACGCACTTCTTCGTCCACAACAGCTGGCTCTTTCGGTCCTGGCTAGCCGGTCCAGTTCTCCAGTCAATAATACCTGCCAAAGAAAGAATGTCAAATTTGTTGTATCAATGATATTACCAATCAACGAACTGCTAGTTGGAGAGGGGGGTCCATTACGTGTTAGCTACCTCTAGAATAGCCAGACATTCTTGGCCAGGTTTAAGAATGGAAGAGAAGTCATGGAAGGAACCGAATTGGCCACGCACGATGAATGGATGGACAAGAAAAAGGATAGTATATAAAATATATATATATATATTTACTTGGAATTCGGAAGAATCTGAAATGCTCCCGCTCTGCATGGCAGGCGAGGTAGGATAGAGAAGAGGGTTGCCTAGATAGATGTTCTCTATAGGTATGCTATAAGTAGCTAACAGAATGCAATGCCTCCTTCTAGTGGCGGTCGGTCGAGCTGGAACTTGGCTCCGTGAGGGGGAAGCACACAGGCTTGCGTCTTTTTATTCTATTGGGTGGCGTGGCGGGGAGGCATGGTGGAAGCCCAGCCCGCACCACACGTTCTCTGATTGAAACGAGACTTTTTCTCCGCTCCGGGAATTCCAGCAGACGTGATACTGGTTCAGCAAACGGACTCAACATTTCACTTACTGAAACAGAAAGAGTGTTCGGGGATATTGGAAAAAGCCTTTCAGGTACAAGAATGAAGGAGCACTGCTGCACTTCCACGACATGGGAAAGGGATCATGGGGTGAGGAAAAGAAAGAAAAGGTGCAAGGTGAGGTTCTATCTGTGAAATGAGTTCAAAGGAATTAGTTAAGACACGTTTCTTTAGCACAGGCCACGGAGTGAAGTTGGAAGGTTCAATGAGCTACGCGAAGGGAAGATTTTTGGCACTATTATTGTCTATATACAAGTGGCGTAGGCGAAGCTGTGGTGACTCGTGGAGTAGGCAGCGAGCGGAGCTTGAACAGCAGCAAGCGAACTTCACTCAAGACTAATAAGTTCGTTTGCTGCTTGCTGACTGTTATCCGCTTCTTGCTCAAGCTTTCTGTTCGTTCAGTCGGATTTCTTTATATATTTTTCTTTATTTCTATACCTTTCATCTTACCTTCTCTCTGAAGTGAATCGTCTTTTTCTTGACCCTTTCTCTTTCTAGAATCAGTGTTCTAAAGTCGTCTTTGCCATATCAGTGATCAATCTGCCGGAATCTATTTTAGAAAGGCCCTATTAGTATTAGTTCAGAAAGGCAGGTCTCCCCGATTCAATACAATATTCCTAAAGAGTTATGAAAGAATGGGCCAACTGCTTGTAATAGGCCAGTATGGATCAATCCTGCGACTTATACAATTGAAAGAATTCTCTCTCGGATCGAGATCTATTGGAAAGCTCCTCCGACCCAATGAATCCACTCTTATCCAATACTCAAAATTCGGTGGTGCGCTGGAGGGAATGAATTGAACAATTGGTCTCAACCTTATCTTCTTTACAAAAAATGGGAGAATTTAGAATCCCTATCCATGCAGTAACATCATTTTTCATCCATTCGATTTTCATTGGTGCTTTCTCCATCACGATTATTGTGAAAAGACATCCACAATAATTAGCCTCGGACAGTTTATTTGTGAAAATGTATGTATATCCAAATACGGACCACAGATCCAATCTGGTCAAGTTCTAATTGTTCATGTTGACTCCTTAGTCATAAGATCAGCTAAGCCTCATTTGGCCACCCCAGGAGCAACCATTCATGGCCATTATGGAGAAATCCTTTACGAAGGGGATACATTAGTTACATTTATATATGAAAAATAGAGATCGGGTGATATAACGCAAGGTCTTCTAAAAGTGGAACAAGTGTTAGAAGTGCGTTCGATTGATTCAATATCGATGAACCTAGAAAAGAGGGTTGAAGGTTGGAACGAACATATAAAAAGAATGATTGGAATTCCGTGGGGATTCTTGATTGGTGCTGAGCTAACCATAGCGCAAAGTCGTATCTCTTTGGTTAATAAGATCCAAAAGGTTTATCGATCCCAGGGGGTGCAAATCCATAATAGGCATATAGAGATTATTGTACGTCAAATAACATCAAAAGTGTTGGTTTCAGAAGATGGAATGTATAATGTTTTTTCACCCGGAGAACTAATAGGATTGTTGCGAGCGGAACGAACAGGGCGTGCTTTGGAAGAAGCGATCTGTTACCGAGCCATCTTATTGGGAATTACGAGGGCATCTCTGAATACTCAAAGTTTCATATCCGAAGCGAGTGATTTTGCTAAACCCTTAGTTGCGCCTCCTTGGCTAAAAGTTTGCTACTGCATGCGGCCTACTTCTGCTTTAACTACTAAAAGGAGAAAGTGTTTGAGTGCATGATATAGCGCGGGGGTGGGACATTGATCCAAAGCTCGAGTACGGTACGAAGCCCTTCCTCCATGAAAGGATCGGGCTGTTGGCTCGGGCAGAAGGTAGAAAGGCTAAGACAAAGCCGCTTCCTAAGTCACTCAGGTATGGCTTTGGTTAAGTAAATTGACTCCATCTTCACCAGTAGCCAAGGTAGGTAGGCATAATCCGCGTGAGCTCTTTAAAGTGTTTCGTGCCTCACCTCACTGGTGCTCTTCGCCAGATCTTTTTTGAAGCAACAAGAACTCTTTCCTTATGAAAGGGTCTCGTTCTGCCGTATGGGCTTTCCCCAAGGTGTAATAAGTCTTATCTAGCTAGATCCTAAGATCTCGGTCCACGGCTTAGTAATCCGCAGACGCTTCATACGAAGCCGAATCCGCTGAATCAGGAGAATCCACTGATCCAGGTAGGTGAGTTGGTATATAACCAAAGGAAGGAAGAGCAGAGGGAAAACTCGACCAGAAGACCAGCTAACCTAAGCGCCCACGAAGAGAGATTTCGAATACTGAACTAAGTAGGTAGTAGGCCTTCAACCAACTTTGGGATCCTTTATCACAGAGCCGATTTCCTCAAAGCCGCCCTCTTTTCGAGAACATTACCTCAACTCGTCATTGGTATTGATGACAAGGACTTTCATCACCGAACCCAACCTATGTCCCTTGCTAGAACACAAGTCTTAAGTGCTGGTCGGACACTCGGGAGATCACGGCTCGACCGGCCTGAGCGCTGCATATCACGGGCGGGCTGCTATGTGGCTGACGGAAGGGAGGAGGATTAGAGCGGAACGATTTGGATGGCATGTTTTGAGCTCATTTGAGCCTATAGATAGAGGACCTGTGGTAGGTCAGGAATGTCGATGGGGCGGTTAAAGGTAGGGCTTTCGAGCTCCTGTTGCGATAAACTCTAAAATGCTCTAGAAGCGCGAGCGCCCCTCTCTACCAACATCAAGCTAGTTTCCAGGATAGATCGAATGGTTTCACTTTTTGTATAAAGTTTCTCTTTTTTTTTTTTATTTGATGAGATTTTCAACTTTAGAGCATTTGAACGGCTAGTTGGAATGTGTTCGTATCTATCTAGAGAAAAGAACAGATTTGCCCGAGGCCTAGCCCAGAAGGTAGAGGGAGATCACTGTCAAACCAAAGCCCCTACATTCAAAGCTATTCAACCCCGTCCCCGCCTACGGATTATTGAAATTCCTCAGTATACAAAAAGAAACTGGTAGCTAAGCGAGTAAAGAAAAGAAAGAGTGAATGCCTAAACCACCCAAGCCCGAGTCCTTATCGAGCTTACAGCCAAGGTACGATAGGATGGAGACAAAGAATCATAAGAGATAAAGTTAGAAATAGGATGTTGGGTGCAAGCCCGAAGTCCTTTCCTAACAGCAATTGGGAGATCAGAATCATTTTCCATAGTAGTGTCAATGTCAGGGGTAGGACCAGGAGAACTACTATCATCGGGTGAAGCAATGGGAGGTGCTGAGACCGGATCCGGAGATGGCGACTAGACTGGTGGCAGAAATTCTTACTAGGCCACGTCATCAACCTTGCAGAGGTAACCCTAGATTGGAACCTCATATCAGCCGCCAATATTCTGGGATCCCGAGAAGGCAGTCTTTGCATTCGCCAACTGTGAACTTACTCCAACTCTCGAAGAGATAGCCACTCTGCTTAACCTCAGACTCGATGGAAATCCAGTATCTCCAATCACTAACCTCAGTTGTACCAAGGAGCTATCCAACTGGCTGGGTATCCGGAAGAATCAGATAGAGAAGAATCCACTGAAGCAGCAGCCTCGATGTCTTAGTCAAAAGAATTTTATAAACCGTTAGAGGGACAACCCCGTGGAACAATGCCTTGATGATGCTAGTTGTAGGACATCTACTGCTACCGAAGAGTCGAACCATCATAGATACCCGCATTGTGAGAGTCATCAAAGAGATTCAAGAAGACAAGACCGTGGTACCCATGGTCCTAGCCGAACTACTTTTGGGACTCAATGCCTGTGTCCGGGATCACAAGAGAAAGCTGCATGGCTGTATCACCATTCTCCAGATCTGGCTACACGAACACTTGCCTTCCATCATTATGGCAAAAGGAGCATCCAAAGTAGAATTAAACATAGTCCGATCTTCTGTATCCAGACAACCGAAGTCAGAAGGCCATGTGAGACAGGTCATCTGCGGGTTACAACAATTGAAGCCAAGAGAGATCCAGTGGAGATGTGAATGGTTGAGAGGTCGCGAACTCCGTCTTGCTATAGCAGGTCATATATACTTGTTATTAGCAGGACTATACAGACCCGTCAGTTACGCTCCCATCAGAGTCCTGAGACAGTTCGGGTTCGCACAAGTTATCCCAGACATTGACTCGCCCAGAGATGAAGAGCTTGCTCCATTCTTGGAACCATCAGCTAAAACAGTCAGAAAATATGCCAAGAGGTGGCGCGATCACGCATCCCATGTCGATCCGCCACTAAGAGAGAAGGAAATGACCTCTACCTTCATATCAACTCTCAAGCAACCATTCTACAGTCATCTGATTGCTCAGAAAGGTTCCACCTTCAGTCATGTGGTACACATAGGGGATGGAGTCCAAGAAGGAATCCGAACTGGCAAAATCATGGATTACTCCATCCCATCCTCTGGAACATTGCCACAAGCAGAATCCAGTCAGCCAAGGCAGAGAAATGTCAGAAAGACAGAGCAGAAACCGAAAGAGAATGAGGTAGAGGCAGTTACCAGAGATCCTCAGATTCAGTATGAAACTTCCTGTTGGACGGCTTCGACGTGCTGCATAGAGCACACACAACCCATCACCGTTGGACATCTGCTTCTATCCTGGGCCAATAAGAATGCCTTTCCGGGTGAGCCAGAGTTTGATCAACTCCAAAGTGTAATCAAACTCTGGCGTCATGAAGGACCGCGAGACGCCTTTCTTTGCCCGACATACTCTGCCGTCTTTGTAGAGTAAGTCGTCTAGCCGGCTGTAGCCATCTGCCGTCTGCAGTCGGGCCGTCTTCTCCCAGACACCTTTCGACGTCCCTCCGAGTACTCCGCCGTAAAGTCCCCGAAGTCCAATAAAGTGGTAGAAACAGCAGTTGCGGCGCTTTACTAATAACAAACAAAGGAGGGTCTGGACAGAAAATCTGCAACCGGCGTTGGCCCTTCTTTTCTTGTACTTGATCACCAACTCGAACCGTTGCAGTGAAACTCACTTCATATGACGCGCCTCCTGAAGCTTGGACTGCTTCTGTAGATACTGAAGGGGCTTGTTGATCAGAGTGGCCTATTCGTAAAGTGTCTCCTTCCCGAGCAAATAGTGCCTCCAGTCTTTCACAGCCAGCACTATCGTGTGCATCTCCTTTTCGTATGTGGGATAGTTTAAGACAGCTGTATTGAACATCTCACTGTGGTACGCGACCACTCGGCCGTCTTGCCATAAAACGGCTCCCAAAGCATGAGCAGAAGCGTCCGTCTCGATTTCGAACGGCTTCTGAACGTCTGGCATGGCCAGAACCGGTGCTTCGCAGACTTTCTCCTTAAGTGCCTGGAACGCACGCTCTGGATCCTCTCCCCATCGAAACGTCTGTTTCTTTTCTGGGCCCCGAGTAAGATCAACCGGGAGTAGTTCTTTATGAATCTTTAGTGCGAGGTAGTTGTAGTTAGTTGGTCATGCCGAGGAAACTCCTTACCTCCGTCAGCGACTTGGGGATTGGCCATTCCCGGACAGACTTCGTCTTCTCAGGATCTATCTTGACTCCGGATGAGCCGATGATGTGCCCCAAGTATACCAGCTCAGCTCCCTCATCCCTTTTTGCTCATAAGTAAGTAAGCTCTTCTCCGTATGGGCTTTCAGCTGGTGCTCACGCAGAGCTTCTAGAACAGTCTCTACGTGTTTCAGATGCTCCTCCCAGGTCTTGCTATAAACCAGATGTCGTCGTCGTAAACCGTGACGAATTCATCCAATCTAAATAAGGCCTAAGAACATCGTTCATCAGCCGCATAAAGGTTGCAGGTGCGTTGGCCTTACCGTAATAGGGCCGAATGGGATGACGATCCATTCATATAACCCGTGCCTTGTCTTTAACGCGGTCTTCCAACGCCTTCCACCACTTGCACTTGGTGGTATCCCGACTTCAAGTCTATCTTGGTGAAGTAATGGGCTCCCTCAACTAGTCAAATGGGAATCAGACATCTATCCTTGGCAAAGGATAGCGATTCTTTACTGTGAGCTTGTTAAGGGCGTCCTAATCCACGCACATGCGCCACGAGCCTTCTTCGGCACCAAGCCCCTTTAGAGATAGGGGCGAGGCACAAGAGGATGTACTGGGCCAACCATGACCCTTTTCGAGCAGCTCTTTCAACTGCCGCCTAATCTCCTCATTGGCCAATGTCGACGTCCTGTAACGCCGTTGTTGGGTAAGACAGCTCCCTGTGTGAGTTCAATCGAGTGTGCTCCAAGCTGCTACAGGCTTTCAATCCAAATCATACAGCTAAATGAAACCAAAAGCAAAGCTTTCAAGCTCCATTCCTAGCTGCTACAGCTAAATCAAAGGAGCTACTACCCGCACTAGCTACTAGCTATTAAATCCGTAGTCACTATCTCTCTTCAATTTCATTTCCTCTCTGATCCTCTCTTCAATTTCATCTCCTTAGTCTCCTACTTATTTATAGTGTAGTGTAGTCAGGGCCTACGCTTGCTGGGGGAGGCTACTGATTGATAGTTGAGTGGAGTCAACTGACGCGCTACGGCTTTGGCTTTGAAGCCTCTGTTTGCTTGGCCTCCGTTTGCTCCTACGTTCTTATAGAGAGTACGTTTTTCAGCAGCGTGCTAACGCGCTACGGCTTTTCGCTTCCTCTCAGAAGCAACTGAACCTCGTAAACTCGTTTGCTTAAAGGAAGGGCGCACGTAGGCTTTGAATCTTCTGTTTTCTCCTCCGCTTGCAGGGCCTACTTATTTATTTATATTCCGTACCGTCACCGTCTCGCTATTCAGCATCTAAGCCAGTATCTGGGCCTCCGTTTGCTCCTACGTTTACGCCTTCACTTGCTCCTCCGTTTGCTCCTACGTTTAGTTTTCTAGTGTCTCTATCTCTTTCATCTCCTTAGCTCCTGACGGAACTAAGTGACTTCATCTCCTCGCTTTAGCTTCTCTTTCATCTCCTTAGTCCCTATCGGAACTAAGCATCTTTCATCTCCTTAGTCCCTATCGGAACTAAGCATCTTTCATCTCCTTAGTCCCTATCGGAACTAAGCATCTTTCATCTCCTTAGTCCCTATCGGAACTAAGCATCTTTCATCTCCTCTCCTTCCAGCAGCAATAGAAGATAAGAAGAAAAAGCAGTATTATTTATCGCTTGACTCCACAGCAACAACTTTAGCCGAAGGTGAAGGATAGAAGGAGAAGAGAGAACATTACGGAACGGAACCAGGTTCAGGAGCGAAAAGGGAAGCCACTTTACCTTCTCTTCAATCTCTTTCATCTCCTTAGCTCCTGACGGAACTAAGTTCTTTCATCTCTTCGCTCGTTCCATGTCTTGCTCTGCTTTCCTTATTTTCTTTTGAAGCTCAAAGTATTGTGCTTTCATGGCGTAGAACGGAGCAGTTTTTCTTTCTTGTAACTCCTTCAGGCGAATGAGCAGATGGTCCGCTTGAAACCCTATGTCCACCAGTCCTCTTATCACTCTGAAGAACGAGTGTTGTTCTTCATTCTTTCGTTCATCCTCGCCTTCCATGAGCTCTCTGGATACTTTGTAATAACCGTACCTGAACAAGTCTCTCTCTGTAGCCGATAGCAATCTGCACTTCTCGGACCCTTCTTCTTCGACATTAGAAGTATATTGTGGTACTCGCCCCAAAGAATCTTTGAACATTTTCCTTTTGTCCTCCAGGCCTATAACCTTCTCGAGTGGCTGACTCAAGAGTCCATCCTTCCATATTGATGTATACCTTTCTAACATCTCTTGCCGGTACGAGGGTTGACTTACTCTCTTCAAAAATTGTACCCATTGAGAATTCTGAATTGCTTTTAGCCGGTTAGTTGGTATTGAGGATCTTTGAATCTCCTGCTTAAACAGCCGCTCGATTGCCTTTGCTGCCGCCTCTGCTTCCCGAATTGCACGGTCCAAATGGACGCCTCTGCTGGTAATTCGTCAAAGAAAGGCTGTATTCTATGACAACTGCATTCCTCCAAGTCCTGTAATAAAGCGGGACGAACGGTGCAGCGCTTTGTGGTACTTAATAGTCTTGATGAAGAGATGCCTGGTCGCCCTTCATTCCCAGCAAAATGGAAATCGACGTTATTTAGGTTATCAGTCTGAATTGGATACACCCATCGCATCTTATTTACGTCGAGTGGAAGGTCAGCATTCTTCGGGGTTTCGGAGTTCATCTTTCGATAATGTTCCACCTCCGCCCGCGAAAATGGGAAGTTGGGTGTATCGTATTGAATGGGCTTCTCCTCGTTCTCATCCTGGATTTCTGAGACAGGAACAGGAACCACTTCTTCCGGGGCATTTTCTGTTTGAGCTACATCAAGTGGGCCAATTGATGATTCCAGCAATTGCTCTTTGACTATTCGACCTTTGTCAGATGATGCCTTGCTCTTTTTTGCCGCCGATTCCTTTATCGCCGATGGAGTTCTTTTCCGCTTCGGGGCCGATGATGTTATAGCCTCCGATTGCGATCGATCCATGGGGACAGGCAGAGATGGTTGGGTTGGTACTGGCAAGGCTGGTTCATTTGCAGGCAGCAGCTTTCTCTGAGTTGCTTTCTCGAAGTGCTCTTCGAACATGTCTCCACAGGCTTTCTGGTATTTCTCCCACCACTTGTCGTACTTAGCAGTGGTTTTGCCTTGCCGAGTTGCAGAAGGAATATATACTTTAGCTTCTTTTGGGAAATGTTCGTAACAAAGTTGGCCACACGAATACTATTCCCCTCAACTTCGGTGGAGGGGAATTTCTTGGTCAAAACCAAACTGTCTTGCTACGCGGTTTGGACGGTATGATGCTTCCGGCCATCTGTGGAGTCCCCATTTTGTCCTTGGCCTACATCATGCCTGTGATACTAACTCGTAATGATGGCAAAGTCTTTGACCCAGGGGGTGAAACCGGAGTTAGCACCACTTCTCCTATCGTCTGATCCTGAGAAAACTTTGGCCTTTCCCTATTGCCCTATTAGAGAAGGGGACGGTACTATCGGCCTGTGTATGTATTGATAAAAATTCTATTGCATTCCAGTGCTATCGAGGTTGTTCCATCTTCAAAGTCTGATGGGAGTTGGCCGTGCTTGAAAAAGAAACGGCATCTTGAGGCTGGGAAAGCGTTCCCATGCCCAGGCCTGCTGTAAATCGAATCGGTAAGGTTAAAGACTCCACTTTACCGCCCCTAGCTATCGTTGTGATGACACCCATCTCGTAATAAAAGTTTGCTGTGACTATGGCTGCTAATGCTATCGGGGTACCCTTATGTAAGTCCACAGCCATCGTGAATACTTTTGGATAAAAATGGATCCTCGAACTGTGACGGAACAATGTAACGAGCAAGCCAGTAGACAAGGAATCTACGATGTTCTATCACAGGGTCCCTGTGACCCATGAAAAAGTTAAGCCATGCAGCAAAAGTAATGCGTTTTGAAGGGCATTTGTCCTTGAGGCGATAGCATTCCTAGCAGAGTTTGTGGAAGAGCATGGGGTCTGCTGCTCTGTTCCACGCATGCGCCCTATGCCCTGACTACACTCCACTATAAAGGAGTAGGCTGAAAAGCCGTAGTGCGCCAGTAGCAAACGTAGGCTTGAAAGCCTACGTGCGCAGGAGCGCACTTACGTTTTCGGAGCTGGTCAATTTCCATCCCCTTTATTTGAGTTTCCTCCTCCTCATCAGAAATGACTGTTATTGGTGTCGTAAGGCGACGCGATCCCGGTGTCTCGTCACTTTGACCCCCCTCCTCTCTCGTTCTTCATGGCCTAAAAAGAAGAGTCATATCTATATCAAGAAATGGAAGAAAAAGCATATAAAGCCCCATGTTGGGATTGAAGGCTTTTATGTAGTACCTTCACCCGTTGTTGTCTCGGGATCTTGAGTCCTCTATTGCATATCCTTGACTTGTTTTAGTAGGGCGTTCTTCATCTAAAGGCTCTTCATATCATGAACTTGTCCAAGTAAAACTCTTCTTGTTGCGGGAGAAGGTTCTGGTAAGCTCGTCAGGTGCTGGCGTAAGTAGTCACTCCTACCGTTGCTAAAGCTTTCTCTTGTACGGCTTTTCACTCCGATTATCGTTATTCAAGCGGTATCACAGAGAATCTTTCTTCCTTTCGTCTTTCTGGCAAGGGTTTGAAGAGGGGCTCGGTAGCTAGGAAAGTCAAGTCAGGGAGGAAGGCGCTGTACTATTGGGCAAGTAGCGGTTGTAGTCTCGGCTTTCTTGTAGCTTTGGGTAAAGGACATCTTCCTTCCAGTCTTGTAGGGAATGGATCCATGCGAAAAAGCCTTTAGTTTAGACCAGAAACTGGGAATCTAGTTGGAGCTGCTAGTCCAGTTGGTGAGTCTGGAAAGACCTAAGCCCTCGAGGCAAGGCGAAAAGCCAGAGCATCTCTTCGTAGCAGCAAGGATGGTGCATCGCCTATTTCTCGTTTTGGCTCCCGAGCGAGAACGAGAGCCTCTCGTTCCGTGCACGCACAGACATAGATTCGGTCCAGATTCCTTTCCCAAGCCGCCAGGGCAGGGATACCGCTACTGAAAGACGGAAAGGAAAGATTGAGAAGCGGTCCAATGCATTGCCATTATGTTTACCATTGGACACTGGAATGCGCGTCGATCACGAAAGGAGCATTTGTCTCCGCCGTGCGTTGCCCTTTTTGCTTTTTGAGAGAGAGGGGAGGCTTGCACTGAGCCCTTTCCCTGACTAACCAGTTCTCCCCCCTTCCCTATTGATCATACAACAAATGCACGTGGTTAGGAATCGTTAATGGCAAGCAATTGATTTGCTTTACCTGAACTTCTCTGCCCCTTTCTTCAACATAGGGGACAACGAGCGGTTTCAAAATGTTTTCACTGGTAGTTCACAGCGGCGACTCGAACTACGTATCCAACCCAGCTGAAAAACGGAATGGAATAGTCTAAGATGCTTCAAAGCTCCTTCCGTTTTCCCTTGTATAGTAAGTGCGCAGGTTCAGGCAAGCGCCCAACCTATACAAGGGGCTTTTCGCCCTTACTAGAAAAGGGGTAGAAGGGCGACGACAGACTTAGTTTTGCTATTTTCTCAACTTGATTTTCTCATTGACGAACTGGGAGCCGTTGTCGGTAACAATGGCCTCAGGCACACCCAATCTGCAAATGATGTTCTTTTTAAGGAAGGTGACCGTAACATACATAGGATTCGGCTTCAGCCCATTTAGTAACATAAACTGTGGTCCGACAACATCAAATGCTCCCCTATTTGAGTAAGGCTGGAAAGGGCGGGTTTATTT
Organism: Tasmannia lanceolata; assembly: GCF_043159265.1. Classification (NCBI taxonomy): domain Eukaryota; kingdom Viridiplantae; phylum Streptophyta; class Magnoliopsida; order Canellales; family Winteraceae; genus Tasmannia; species Tasmannia lanceolata. The sequence continues at coordinate 74,477 of NW_027518764.1, read as the reverse complement.
CATAGGATGTAAAGAGTGAAGGTCCTTAGGTGCGTGAATTAGATCAGCATGAGTTTGACATCTTTAACACTTCTTAACGACGTCGTGACAATCCTCATCCATGGTAGGCCAGTAGTCACCTTGCCGTAGGATTTTCTTAGCAAGCAAAAGGCTACCCCCAACTCCCTATAAAGCCTCCACAGACACCCGCGTGGGCTTCTTTCTACCACGGGGATGCCCTTTACCTCCTCATCGTCAAGGCAACGCAAGAGGACTCCATCGAAGGATCTCTTATACAGGACATTAGCTAACAGAACATAACGGGTTGCTAAGCGTTTGACCATGGCTTTCTCTTTAGAGGTTGCAAAACTAGGTTTGGAACCCATCTTTCAGGAAATTGTTAATATCTTAGAACCAGGGCTTTCCATCGTCCTCCCCTTACTTACTTATGAGCAAAAAGGGTAGACGCCCTCTGGATCGGCCAAGCGTCCAAATGAGGATGAAGAACAGGTCTCAGAAGATGTAGTGGTTGAGTCTGAGCCGCTAGATTGGCTACCTGATGTATGTTTCAAGGGTGCGCGCGGTCTCTTGCACGCCTCCTCAATGGAACGCCCTTGTGTTTCTGTACCAACGCATTACGTTCATGGGATTGATGAGCTGGCACCTCCAGCCTCTGGACGAGGCCCTTACTTAAAAGGGCTCCATTGTTCGGTGCAATGGCATTTGAACGCCGGATGCAAGGATTGCCAATGCGTCGGTCATTTGATTCTCTTAGCTCTCGGCACATGAGTGAACTCCAAAGAGTCTAAAAACCGAGTTGCGGAAAAGGAGCAAGCAGGGGAAAGAAAACGAAAAGTGGGCAGCTTTTAGGCCGTATCTTGCTTGGCTTATTGATAGTGCAGTTCCTCGTGCTTGGCTTCCTCCTTTATAGTGCAGTGTACCGTGCTGTATATCAAAGCATGCCTTGAATCCAGCCCAGCTTCTGCTGGATAGGCAGACAGGAGCGAAGCCACTTGACCGAGTTTAGAGGTTCAGGAGCGAAGGGCTTACCAAGATAGAAGCCCGAGCGGAGGTACCGTACAGTGCTAGGCTTGCTTGGTGAACAGTGTACCTCCGAGGAAACAACAAACTTCAAGATTCTCCGATTGTACAGACACAATCCGCTTCTCTGATTTCACACAAGATTATTCTCTTCTTGTACATAAGATGCTTCTATTTTAGTACTTAAACCCATATTCGCCTCTTTGTTTGTTAATTCGTCTCCATTCGCTCTAGTCTTTCGCCCCCATATGGACTTGAATAGTCTTTCTCCTTCCCACAGATTCGCTATACCCCACTCAATCTTATCCTATGATTGTCTTGTGCTTCACCACCGATTCGCCCATTAGGCGTCTCATCTGGCACTGATTCATAGAATTAGCTCTTTTCTCTTCTCTTATCCGCCTTCTTTTGCCTGATTTGCTCCCCAATTTTAGGCTTTCTTCTTATTCTTTTTCGAATTTGCAATTTTCCATTTTTGTTGGATTTACCCCTTTGCTTAGCCCTCCGTGTTTACCAATTTTCCCTTTTTTTCCATTTATCTGGTTCTGGTTCTCCATGTTGTAGTTTATTCAGGTTACGCGGTGGTCCATTCCTTCTTTTCTCCTTCTTTGAATTTGTGTGGTCCCCCAGCTTGCGGTGGCATTGTTAACACCTAAAGGTAAAGAGAAAACTCACGTTTGGAGCGACCTTAGGGTTTCCTAACTCTTCAAGCAAGCGCTACTCTTCAAGAAAGAACGACTCAACAAGAAAGAGCGACTCTGAAAGCTAGCATGAACACTCGAGCTCGATTTGTTGCATGGGGTTACCGTACCGTAAGGAAAATCATGCCTGGAATCCTGCTTATAGTGGATAGGCATACAGGACTATTGAAGATCCTTAGTCTCTTGAATCTCCTCCGTTTGCTTGGTCTCTGGCTCTTGAACTTCCTGCCCTATCTGTTTCAGCGCCTCTCTCTCTTGACTCTCCTCCGTCTGCCTGCTTGCCCCCGTTAGCTTAGTACCAGTCCCTATCTCTTTCCGAGCCTCTGTTTGCCCCGTTTGCGTGGTCCCTGGCTCTAGAATCTCCCCCGGTTGCTACTAGCTAACTAAACTCCCCCTCTTGCCTCCTCCTTGCTACTGGTGCACTAGGGCGTGAATTGAGTGCCTACGTTTGCTCCGTACCGTCACAGTCCTTTTCCGTTCCTCTCTCTATGCCATTGGGAGCGTGCTAGCTAACTAGGGCAAGAACAAGCTCCTTCGGACCGGACCCTCACTCAACAAGAAAGAGCGACTCTGAAAGCTAGAAGTCATCCTCTGGGGAGATGGGCATAAGGCAGCCTATTGAGAGCTACCCCCCAGTGGGGCAAATCATGCCTTGAATCAAGCGGATAATGGATAGGAGCTAAGGTAAGGGTCCGAAGGAGTCGGCTTAGTTCCGATAGGGACTAAGGATCTGCAAGAGAGAGACTTGGCCCAAGCTAACTAGTGCTGCTTTTCAGCCTCCTTGCCTTGAGAGTGTAGGAAGGGCAAACGGGTAGATATCAAGTGTAGTTCCATAAACTAGCGCTCTCCTTCTAGATAGTCCAAGCCGTAGCTTGCAGCTGGGCGTACAGATAGAGAGTAAGGATAGAGGAGCGTAAGGCGGGCTTTCCCGAGTGTACGAGGTGACGGAGATCCAGAACAAGTAGGCTTTTCCGCCGTATCTTGCTTGCCCGAGTTTATAGGTGCAGGAGCGAGTGGAGAGAAGAAGGAGCAGCACCCAACAGACCAGGAGCATTAGACAAAGCCATACCCATACCACGACGAGAAGAGGCAGTATTGGACTGAACCGAGACTTGGTATTGTTGCTGTTGAGATGAGCCAAACCGAGATGAATATGGTGTATTTTGCTTGTTGTAATTCTGCCAACCACGGCCTTGACGGCCACCACCACCCCCACGGTATGAATTACCATTCCGGTTACGAGAATCCGACGCAGATGTTGTAGCAAGAAAAGCGGAGCCGTGAGCAGTAGAGGACTTAGAATGAAGTGAAGTCGGAGAAGGCGCTTTGGTGGATTAGCTTGGTCCATAGTTCATCAAACGAAAGAGAAGCAGTTGAATTAGTTATAGTGGTGATAAAGGCTTCATATTCAGATGTTAACCCAGAAAGAGCTTGAATGACGAGGTCTTTGTTGGAAATAGGTGAGTTGATAGCAGCCAAAGCATCAGCATAATTCTTCAAAGATAGACAGCCATAGTCTTCGTCCCTTTTAGATGAGTCTGAAGATCCAATTTCAACGGAATTTCCTTGGCAGCGGATTGATCGAGGAACCGTCGCTCAAGAGCGAGCCAAACATCTCTCAAGTTGTTTTGTCATGAACGTCAATGAGAACCTCTTTGGTGAGTGTAGCGTTGATCCAAGAACGCACACTTTGGTCGGTGCGAATCCAAGCGGGAAAACCCGGGTTGCGTACAGCGCGACCCTCAGCATCATAGATAAATTCCGGAGGGCAAGGAAAATGGCCATCCACATACCCGAGAAGATCATTACTGATCAAAACTAGGAGGAATTTAGACTTCCATAGGAGGTAGTTCGATGTGTCGAGTTTCATCGAGACAAGATGAGTGATGTTAGGAGGAGCTAAGAGAGAAGGAGAAGAGAAGGACGGAGGGCCAGAAAAGATTGTGGGAGGAGATGGGGAAGACGCAACAGGAAAGGAACTCGACATCGGAGAGGACTGTGAATAGGGATAGATTGGAGGAGGAGCAAACAAAGAAGGATGCATGAAGGAGGCAGAAGGAAGTCCCTGGGACCACGAAAAAAATAGAAAAAGGAAGGGAGGGAAGCAGAACAGTGACTGAACTTAGTTCAGAATATTGAGAAGTCGACATCGACGAAGCAGACCCAGACATGGTGGGAGTACCCACTGATGAAGGCAGAGAAGAAGAGAGAGATGAGTCAGCGGTTGAAGCCATAGTAGAGGAGGAAGACGACATGATGAAGAAAAAGAAGAAGAAGATCAGAAAAGAAAATGGCGGCCTCTGGATCGAACCTCAGACAACCGGTCTCCGTGCAGCCGGAGTTGAATGGACAACTCGAGGCTTTTAATAAATAAAGCGGGAATACCGATAGTGCATTCCACTTCAATTTCAAATGCAAAGGAAAGACAACCACCAGAAGGAGGAAGGTTATATATAACCGGTCAGCTATGTAATCCATGAACGTAGATCTAGACAGTAATACAGGAGTCAGTAAGAGAGAGAAGATGGGGAGCACCCCTTTTTTACGGTTCCTACTTTTTAGCAGTACGCCGGGAGAGATAAGGGATAGCTCCATTGGCCGGTGTATGAACAGAAATAAAACAAATGAAACGGTCGAAACGAACACTTTATGAACAGGAATATACCCAAACTGGAGAAGTTTGCCATGGTCTGGGGAATCGGTTGCAATCTTTGGTACTGACCCCGGATCATCAATTGACTATTCAGTAGAGGAAGATCCCCTTCCGAGCCTTAGCAGCCTATCGAGGAAATTACCCGACATCCGGTTCTTATTCTTGTGCACCGGCCTTTGGAAGGCAATTCACCCTACTATAGAAAGGGAGAGCTTCCCAGCGATACAAGAGCATTTTCCAAGCATAAAATCACGAAGTTTTGGGATCCGGCCCAGAAAGTGGGTGAAACTCGTCATTCTCCGCTTGCAAGTCAAGCTTGTCAAGAGAATATTTCAGGATGTGCTGTGGGTACCTGTTCTGATGATCCTAATTATCATCTGGCAGAGCCAACAAGTGAATTACAGGTCGAGCTGACATACGCGGGAATTGGAACCCTTTTGGGCTGGAGGGCTGGGTCAGAAGCACCGAGAGTTATCTCAGATTGTTGGTCAGTAGAGTTTCAATTCTGATATCGAATTTGTGGTCCAACGTTGCTAAATGCATGAATTAATGGTGCTATATCCACCTGGAGTATACCATACGATTTATACCGGGCAATGAAAGGAAAGGAGATTTGTTTGTTCAGATAGAGATGACAGCTCCGCCTATGAAAGATTTTCAATACCGGGACATTCATCCAACGATGAAACTATAGCCCTCTCGAGGGAATATTTAAGGGTGAAAAACCAGATGTTTTACCTGCCTCGCAAAAGGTAGATATTGGGAACTTCGTCCTATAAAAGCGGAATCATAAGCTGACCACACGAGTCGATATTCTGAAGCTGGCAAGCAGGATCCAATCTCAGAAATGGATGCCTTTCCGCTTGACGGGGAGAACTAGAAATAAAGGAAGTAGTTTTGGCTGTTGTTATTCTAGGTTGGGCTTTAGAAATGTAATAAAAGACAGGGCTTTCTTGCTTCAGCATGTGAGGGAAATGCCCCGGGTACCGAAGTTAGCGGACAGAGAGGGCGGCGGGTGGGTAAGGTAAGTATGGAAGGCGCGGTTCGGTTAATGCCACATTGATCTGCTCATGGGTCGAGTAATTCTACTACGAATCTAGGAGGAAAAGTCCTCTTATCTCACCATAAGACTTTTTTTTTACTCAAATCATGGCATTCCTACCACTTTTGTGCTTTCACCATTGAATTTGAATAAAAAAAGTAGGAAGACCGGCTAATTTCATTGTGATGATTGTTCGGCTCGGCCTAGCTCTTGCCTTTATCCGCTCAGTTGGCTAGCCTATTTCTTATAGTTACAGCTGGAAAAGAAAATGAAAAATTCCTTGCTACATTACATTAATGTGCACTAGAAAGCAGCTTTCCCGTACACGTACAGAAGGAGCTTTCCGTGAGACTAGAAGGAAGTAGTTGGTTTGACACGCTATCTCCAATGCTCTTGCTTCCATTCCTCGGCATTCGCCTCTTTCGGGATGTTCGTTGACCTTGCTTTTTTTCTTTCAGGCAGTATATTTTTTTTTTTTTCTTCCTCCACTCACCTCCACGGGCGAATGGAGTCTACTACACTCTTTCTTGGCTAGTGTAGTAGACTACTATATTATAGGTCATTCGGAAAGGCTCCGTATAGTTCTATTTTGGGGCGTAACGTTGTGGTTGTTCCCGAGAAAAACAAGTTCCAGAGGCATCTTCCATTCATATCGATTTGGGTCTTTCCGCACCATATTTAGATCTGCCCCTTCTTCGATTCGGAATTCCCAGCAAATCCTTGACTCCTCGAATACGATGGGATTTCACACCTGGCGAATCTTTCACTCTACCTCCTCTGATTAACACCATAGGATGTTCCTGCGAATTATGACCTTCGCCCGGAATGTGAGCAAATATATCATGTCGATTGCTCAACCGTACTTTGGCTATCTTACGTGGAGCTGAATTAGGTTTTTTCGGTGTTCTCGTCGGAACACGCGGGCGTACTCCTAGCTTCTGGGGACATTGATCCGAAGCTCGAGTACGGTCCGTGCGCCGTTTTTCTTCTCTACCATGACGAATCAATTGATTTAATGTAGGCATCGCTCTTTCCTTTGTCCTTCCCCCCGACTTTAGCCCTATCACTAGTGGTTACTCCCGATCCGAAGCACCCCTTTTCCATTCATAGAGAGATCCAATCGTCAAAATCAATAAAAAGGCCATCATGGACCAAGATCCAAACGGATCAATCTTGTTGGGAGGTACTGCCCAAGGAGAGGAAAAGGTGACTTCCGGATCAGGGATAATAAATAAAATAGGAACCGGATAAAATCGTATATCGAAACGACTTCTGGCATCACCGGAAGGATCGGAACCACATTCATGGGCCGACAATTTTTCTGGATAGGTCGAACTATTAGAAGCAAATGGAAAAGGAAAACCGAGTGGGATCAAAGAAACTAGCGGACTTATAACTAAATAGATACAAATAGGTGCAAATTCCGACATCACCACAGCCCACTTCATTCTCTCGCTCTGCTCGCGGCGCTCCTTGCTCGCGGAGCGGCATACCGAAAAAAAAAAAATGGACTCAAACTCAAAGGGAAGGGCTGCCTCCACCCCCTTCCCATACATCAGAGTGCCCCCCTCCCTTTTCTTTCCCCCCTGGCCGTGTGGGCCACACTTCAGAAAGGCCCTAGGGGGTCCTTCACTTACTTGTGTGAGCCCTACGCCTTCCCCCCTGCCCGCTGAGTTCCTTACCCACTATGCCGCACCTCCCCATTGATTATTGATTCACATGGTCGTAGAGGCAATGCTCCAGCATTGTCCCCTCCCATGAGGAGGCTCCACGGCGATTCTCCTCATATACATATGATAATCAATATCTGAGGGGCTCCTTACGTGAGAGGGGCCTCGGGCGACATATAATGGGTTTCATTCGCTATTTCATGCGCAGCCCTTTGAAGGTCTGGCATGTAGCTCATACAGAACTTCCCACAGAGCCTGCGCCCCCCACAATACTTGTGACAGTCTTTTTTGAGAAGGCGGGCGAAGCCGCTCCTAATCTGCCTCCGGAGTCGATCTTTTTCCGGGTCAGGAGCGCCGGCGGCGGCTTGCCCTATTATGTAAGGGGGGGGGGGACGGCGCCCATCCGTGGCTGTCGTGCCATCTTGTTGATCAGCCTTCCGGCTGAGCAACAAGTGCGAACCACGAAAACAAAAATAAGAATGAGGAAGAACAGAAAGAATAGCTTTTTAAAAGCTTCGATGATCTCCCCCTCTCCCTATCTTAAGAGCGCTCTCACCTCTATTTTCAAAGGGTAAGAGCCTATAAAAAGGGCTCGGGCGGGGGGCGTTCATCCATTAAAAAAGGATGATTCCTTCTCTCGAAGAAGCCAGGCTTGAAAAAGCCATTCATCGAACCAGGAGAGAGAGGGCTTTAAAATCTTCCTTTTTGGGGTCCATGACCATCTCGAATTGCATCATTCGGTACATCTCCCGATTGGATGAGTGGATCATCCACCATAGATCCTCTCCGAGGGAGTACCTTCTATTTTAAGAGCCCTCAAAGCTCTTTAAAAGATTCATCGATAAATCCTACAGCCTTCCGGCCGTAGTCTGGACAGCACTTTACAAAATAAAGCGAATGATAGGTTAGTTCGCTGTCGCTAATGAAAGAAGACTTCGCCCCTGCCTTCCTGATTCCACCTCTCTATTATAAGGTAAGGTGCCTGAAAGTATGAACCAAAGAGATTTAGCCACAGAGATGGATACATAAGCTTAGGGCTGGCCCCCTGGCAAGTATTTCATATTCCGGTGTTGATAGATAGCTTCGAACCCTCGCCCTAGCACCCGAGCCTTCCCCTAGCTTTTCTTTCAGTACTGGCTCCCTCCTGGCACTCTCTCTTTCAGTCTGTCTTTCTTCCAGCATCCCTGGGGGCATCCATGAATGAACCCCTGCCAGCTTCTGTTGTTTCTTTCGATGGATCCATCCCACCTTGTGTGGGGCCCTGGCCAGCCTCAATGCTGCGTCTGATCTTGGTTCAATCCTTGTGTTCTATCAGTGTTAGTAGGAGCCAAGCCTTGCCTTACCCAGCGTTCATGTGATTGCTTCCGAGCTAACTAAGAAGTGCATCCGAGCGTTAACTCAATGAATCCGAGCCTTTATTAGTAAGCTCAACTGACTCAATCTCAGCCGTGAGTCTATCTCAGGTCTCCCGTCCCTGCATCCTCTGGTCAAGCAGTTAAGCTTACTAATAAAGGCTCGATCTAAAGCTTTCCTGCAGCCTTCTGTTGGTTCCATCTCATCATTCTCTCTTTCTAGTTCACCTCCTTCGGACCCTTGGCTTCGTTGCTTTCTTCTGCTTGTCTCCGTGCCTTGGCTTCTCACCATCAACCCTATCTAACCAGTCAAGTAAAGCAGATAAGTCTGCCTCCTTGCTTCTTTCTCTTTCTCTACTGCCTTGGCAGCCTGTCCTTTCCCTGGCCGAATCTCACCGAGCCTTGCATCTCCTACTTGTTTCTTCTGCTTGGGTGCTTGCTTCTACGCCATCCATGTCTTCTTATATACGTATTTATTAAGCTGCCTCCGCTCATAATCCTCTGCTCCAGTTACCCCTGCCTCCGCCCTCGGCTTCGGCTACTCATCCGCCCCTGCTTCCTCCGCTATTGGTGGTGTCGATCCATCTGGAAAGAAACGCCATCCATTGAAAGCAATGACTAGGGCGCTACTGGACAGGGCGGAGGCTCGAACATAAGAATCGTCCATACTTGACGTAGGAGGCCTCCTACTTCTGATTCCGAACTACTATGTGGGTGGGACTGAAGGAGGGAAGGAATTTGATTGGTAGGTGAGCAAACCATCCCTCCGGGGAGCAACTAGAGGTTGATTCAGTCGTAACCCACCTGGCGAGTTCAGCTATCCATTCCGGTTCAGTAGGACGGAATCACACTCCCAGTCTCTCTTCTTTTTCCCATCATTCCATGGATGATGGATGCATACAATAGGAAGTGACCGCCACTCGTCTGCCCGAGCGAGAAAGGCTGGTTTAGACTCGCAGGTCTGAGGGAGGGTCCGAAGGAGATTTCCTCCCGCTTCATTGGAGTCTAATAGACCTGCCATCCATCTGCCCCGGTAAACCACTCCTTTCGACTCTGAACCCCGTAGCTGCATCTCCGACTGGTGACCTGAACTAACCATCTCTCCTTCCTCCATCCACTGAAGAGGCAAGTAAGTACCTCGATTCAACTCCTTCTCCTACACCTCTACCTGGGGCATATGACCCGAGTGGTGCCATTGATGCTGATGCCGAGCCAATGGGATCAATACCAAGCAACCTCTTTCCACCACATTCTTCTCTTTCTTCTGCTGATGAGCCGGATCCGAAACAAAGAATTCAAAACCTAGCCAACCTGCCTCTTCTTCTCTATCCATTGATGATGACCCAAGTGGTGCTATCGACTCATCTGCTTTCCCACCGGTACCGGCCACCATTTCAATGATGTATATAAAGGACTTGACCAACTCTCCTGGTTCTGAATATGATCCAAGCTCTGATCAACCGGTACAGAGCCCGCCCAATAAGGCACTACCTGCTACCGGAGAGGAAGGCGAAGTCTCTTTGTTCCCCCTCTTCTCTATCCGGCCCCACCTTTCTATTCGATCCAATTTCCACCAGTCTTTTCTTCCGCTCCCCTCTAAGCTGCCAACTATCGGTCCAATGGTTCCCCAACCAATGGATCCAAGCCCGAGGTAAGCATCTGAACGAGAGGAAGGGTAATCATCGGAACCAAGAACGAGCTAATCTCCATCTCCATATTCGAGTCCATCGACAGAATCCACTGCTTCTTCCCCTGGCGATTCACCGGAACCGAAGCAATCAAATGAACATCCATCTGCCTCTTCTCTATCTTTGTCTTCGATACCTGGGCTGGTGACGCCTCTTCTGATCCATCATCCAATGCAGTGGAAGCCCGGAAGTGAAAAGTGTCTACCTGGGGCAGCGGCGAGTGAAGCATCTCATTCGAGTTCTCCATTTGTGACCAATGAACCTCCATCTGACCCACCGGAAGAAGCTATTAAGCGGCATAGGCCCCCATAAGTAGCTCTATCTGACCCCACGAGGCGATTCCTTCCATCCGATCCAAGCAACTAATCTCCATCTCATTGATTGCCCAAGTTCCGGAAATTAGCTAATTCGGTGATTTCAAATAGGGTTGGCGATCATAGGTGCACTTCTCCCCTTTCCCAGGCGTCATTCCATCCATCCGCAAACTCTTTATATACTTATTGCCCATCGAACCCGTTTTGCCAGTTCCTCGAGTCGCGTTCGGTCACAGCCGTAAAACACACTCTGAATTTATAGAGGATTCGAACCCCTACTGCTGAATGCACTATTTGTGAGTCCAGTCAGCGGGAAACCAACTCATATTCCAGTCAGCGGGGAACCGGATATATGTATTAACGAATAGCCAAAGAGGGAAGGAGTCACTAGCCGGTCTAGAATCACCTACTTCCGGCCGGATAAAGCAGCCAGCCATCTCATTCATCTCTTTCTTCGCTCACCCACCAGTGGATAATCGATCACTTCCGTCAGCGGGTTCAGGTCTTTACTCGACTGCTAAGGATACGGTGGTGGGGGAGGAGGAGATGGTGGATCGGACAAGGGAGGAACTAGTTTTGTTTTGCAAGGTCCCCTCTTACCAGTCCAGTACTCATCTTTTCAGCGAGGTAGGGGCACAGTAGGAAGAGCTCGGGAGCTAGCAAGGTGGGAACGGGGTTTGCTCGCGGTCAAACGGCGCACGATAGTCAAGTGGCGCATAATAGCTTGTCAGGTGTACGTTTGACAAGGACTGGCGCAGAAGATCTGCAACCAAAAGAATCGAGGCTTCCTAAGGCTGAGCGAAGCGAAGGAGGAGAGCCATTATTGTTGGGAGAGCCACGTCATCTCTCAATTATCGAGGAGCGGATGTGGGATATCGTAATCCGGCTGCGAGTTGGGCGGGAACAGGCGGTCATTATGACAAGTCAATCAAGGGCAAAGAAGTGGTCAACCTCTTCCTCATTTTTTGTTCTTTTACAGAGTGCTTCACAGCTTCACCTCTGCAGAGTGCTTCACGGCTTCACCTCTGTACCATTTTAAGTCACAGTAGTATCATAGTTTTCTCTTGAAACATCTTTCTCTTGAAAGATGTTTGGATTATTTAGTATATGAGGTTTTATTGTTCATGAGATGATTGATTAAACTTGTGCTCAAGAGTTCACGTTAAGGTTAAGGTAAGAGAAGACCTAGAACCCAGTCTTATCTGTAAGCCCATGGATTGGGGCTGGGCCAAAGTCAACTTATTCTGACAAACATGGGCATGACACAAGCACTATTAGACTATTAGTTCCTCATTTAGGTAACATGAACTGGAAAATGGAGTAATAATAATAACTCCATCTGTTCTGTAGAAGACGGAACAGTCAGACCCAATGCAAATTTGAATTTATCCTCGTGCTATTGGCATCGCACAACAACCATCACCAACAGGTGCTCAGCAAAGATGTGCTTGGAGGACAACAAAAAGAATTGGACTTCACTATATAAGGTATCTAAAGAACTTAAGAGGTAGGAGCCATGCTTGGATGGATCCCAGTTACAGGTCAACTAATAGAAAACCAAAATAACTACAACATTACAAGAAATAAAGTATGCACAATAGACTCACATGCTATCAAGATCAATGAACTCCGCCTTCACCAGCACAGCTGTAAGCCGATAAAGCCCGAAAGCGTAGAGAGAGAGTCAAAAATCCTATTTAGTTTATTTTAGGGTATGTGGGACAACCAAGATCTTCGTGAGAGAGAGAGAGATGGGTCCCATTCATTAAAAAGGGGTATAGGAAGTATGAGATAGGGGTTTTAAAGGACAACCAAGCATAGTGTTCTGATGATCCTCCCAAAAGGTCCTCCAAAAAGCTTCCAAACCCTCTTCCCATACTTAGGTTTAGGGATCCGTATTGATCCCTAGCTTAGCATTGGATGTCATATAGAACAAGGCTTTCTTAGGACGATCAGATTCTCGTCATGATCGATCCACGTCCTCGACAAAGTCAGTGATAAAGTCACGAACAAGATTTTGCAAGTCAGCGTCGATGATCTTCTCTCCGTTTTATACGGTAGCAAACAAGAAAGGGTGCCAAGAAAGAAGATGTAAGCAACAAAGAAATAAGAACTGCTTGTTGTACAGTAGCTTTGTCAATAGCCATATCCTGCATAATCATATAACCAGGAGATAATCACTAAGTGAAATGTTGCAACGAAAGTTGTAATACAGACCATAGAACAATAGAACACTAAACGGCGCACTGTCGCACGAGCAAAGATCATAGAAGCAGTATGAAGGACGAAAGTGATTAATAGGTTTTGGGTCTGTAAAAAAAACAGGGAGGGTGTTAGAGGGAGAGAGGGCTTAACAGCGCCTTTGACTACACTGAAGAACTAATCCCAACATAACAAGAGGACCACTTTTGCTACAACATTCTCAACCTTCAGGGCTTTCCTGATTAGAAAAAGTCCACTTGAAACATGAGAGCATTAGCTCCTATCTCTTTGTTCATCCATGTATTGATCGTTCTGTTCTTCATTCGCTCCCCTGGTACCTGTACAAAACAAATACTTTCAAGCCTTTCCATCTGATCAGGCCCTCGTATTTAAGGTGGTTTTATGTAGAACCGCTTGCAGCCCCTTCCTTCTAAGGTTTTTATCCCTCCTCTCTCCTTATTCGCCACCATCCTTCGTTTGCGTAAAGTGAAGTTTGTTCTTGTTTGACTGTCTATCCGAGTCTCCCATCCCTTACTCTGTAAAGTGAGGGTGGGAGCGAAGAGTGTGACAGTTAAACTAGACCATGGAACGTAGCGTCCGCGAGTTCCCTTTTTTTCTCTCTAGGTTAGCATAGTTGTAGTTGCTGTGCTGTTTGTTGTTGTTGCCCCTGGTCTCGAATCCCGCCCCTAGTTGCCCTTGTGTTCTTTTTAGGTATCTGATCTTGGTGAGTGTTCTTCGCTCGATTCCCGCCCTTCCCTACTTCTGCGACTCTGTTCCTGTTCTTTGTGACGGTCCAAGGTCGTACCAAGTCTTCTCTGCCTGAGAGCTAGTCTTCTCCGCTTGCTGGATTCTCTGCTTCTTTCTGTCGGTCAGTAAGTCATTGTTGCTTTCTCCTTTGCTGGTTAACCGCTCTTTTCTTGTCTGTCTGCTTTCGTAAGCATACCAATACTGGTATGACTGATTTGTGGTCACTAACTGTATCGACCTAAAAGCCTTATCTCCCTACAGTACTACATATTTCTTTTCCTAATCCTCCAACCCAACACACACTCTGCGGGACCGCGACCTCCTCTCCAGAGCGAGGGGAACTGAGTGTGCGTGCCTTGGGTGCCGTAGCTGTTGACGAATTTCTGGTTAAGAAAATTTCGTTCTGTCTGTCCTTTGCGAGTTGTCTTTTGGGAGCAGTTCCTTTCGTCGAGGCAATACCAAACCTAGTTGTTTTGGCTGCTTGACCTTATTAGCTATAATCCTCGGTTATGAACTTACCGAAGGTAGCCCCCCGCGAACTGTCTGTGATTCCTCGCCTCCTGAGAGATGTTCCTCTGCGCTTGCTTTCTATCTACCTCTTCTGTTATCTCCCTACGGGAACACATCTTTAGGACCATACTACCCGAACAAACACAAAGGTGGACCGCGACCCGCTCTCCTTAGCGAGTGGAACCGTTTGTGCTCATTGGGTTGAGGCGTGTCACCGAGTTATTGGTTAAAACGAAGATTGTTGGAATGAATGAAGCTTTTCCTTTGGTAGGCGAAGTTGGCCTTGAGAGTATAGGCTGTGATTCCTCTCCGATTGAGAGATTGAAGCTTTCACCTCTCCGTCCTGTAATGAAAGTCAGAGTTGAAGTAAGAACTGAATGAAGCGAGACAGGAATGAAAGGAACGAACTAATGAATGAAAGCAGTAGCTCTCTTGGGACAGGGCAAGTGGGTACCTGCTGTGAGTCCTCGCCGCTTGAGAGATATCTACCTCAAAGTATTATCGGACTACAGAAGCAATTTCTATAGTAATAATAGGAATCCCCTTTTGGCACTAGTACGGTTCGCGACCCCCGAACAAGAGGGAAGTTTAGTGATCATTGGGTGAAGGCGTGTCACCGAGTTGGTTAAAACAAAGATTGTTGGAATGAAGGAAGGCACTAATGAATGAAGCAAGACTGGCTTTCAAAACAAGCACTCATAGAAGAAAGTAACTAACTACGGAACGCATTTACTAACTAAAGAGCTCAATAAGGAGTTAGACCCACTCTTCTAGCTGTTAGAGTCCCTCGCGTTAGAGTCCCTCGAGTTAGAGTTAGATCCCCTACTCTTCTGGTTGGCACACCATTTCAAGGGTAAACTCGAACTGTAGCTTGCGGGCCGGGCTGTCCGATTACAGGTCCGAGTACAGGGTTAGCAGAGCGGCATTTCAGGTTAACAAAAAGAGTTGCTGGCGTGCGTTAGGCGCTTTCACCTCTAGATCTAGGGTTAAAACAGGAGTTAGGCGACTTATAGTAATTGCTCCCTAGGCCACGCTTGGACGAGATCCATAGAAGACAGACTGCATCCAGACCATGAGAAAGAAAAAGGACGATTTTTATGCATTATAGTAAGTGGAATCTGATCCAACAAGGAAGCGAGGCGAGCGGTTATCCCACCTCCGACTCTGAATCTCCCGACTCTGGTTAACTAACTGAGTTCTTGAGCAGTACCAGTTTCAAAGGAATGAGCTGATCCGGTTGATGAAAGAAGAAAGCGGTAGTCGTAGGTTGCGAGTTTTCCGAGCATAGTACTTTAGGCGAAAAGCTTTAAGGCGCAAGGCTTACGGCGAAGGCTTCGAATGCTCCGCTCAATGATGAAGGGCAGCGAGGTTGCAGAGTACAAGAGTACACCGGGCTTAGTAGCAGAGTCGGAGCTGAGTAGCTTGACTTGACGAAAGGAGTGCTTTAAAGCCAAGGGCAAGACGGAGCAAGGCTTCGTTCGGAACCTGAGTCAGAGGAGGGGTGGATCCAATCTGATAAGTAAGCGGGAGAAGAGAGTTGTTTTCGTGCGTAAAGCCGGTAAGCAAAAGCAGGTTCAGATGTAGCTGTGGACTCTCCTCGTCCTATTGGCTTTGTTGTTGAAGATGTAGATGTCGAATGCGAAGAGAGCTCCTGCGATGGATCAGATGGATCAGAGGAGTGAGACTTGGGGGACTGACTCTTCCTTTTTGGAGAGCCACCGTGTAACCTTGCCGCTAGCCCTGGCCTGGGCCTTTGAGAAAAGAGATTCGTAGGTTGGTAAGACCTATTTGTATGAATTGAAGGAACCAGTTCTTAGGGTTAGTTAGTAAGGGTCGTATGGCTTAGTAGGTTACCCAGACTGAAATGCCTGATTGGACTGCCCTCCTTTCAGGATTTCTTCCTTTGGGTAGCCACCGTGTAAGGCTGATGGATCAAGACAGGCACCCACTCACGAATGAAGGAATGAACTCACAAGCGAAATAAGGATCCCACCTCCGGCTCTCCTCTATCTCCCGAATCTCTATCTCTCGACTCAAGGGATGACAGTACAGGGACTGGTCTTGGTGTAGTACAGGGACAGGCAACCTTTGATGAGGGGGAACCAAACCACTTTCACCTCCGGCTTTGAAACAGTAGGGCATGAAGTAATTGATCTGTTCGATAATCCTGATGATCAAGTAAATCATGTGTTGCTGTAGACGAAGATGCGACACTAATTGCGTAGGTAGAATACTTTTCGTACGGTTCCAGTTAAGGTCTTGGTTCGTACGGTGAGACTTGTTGGTTGGGTTCAAAGTGAAGGTTTTCGGGTTTTCTTGGAAGAAGAAATGTACTTAACGGTGAACGGTTCAAAAAACGGTTTACAGAACAAGGTTGACGGAGCACTTACAGAAGACTGACTTCTCTCGGTCATCAAACTGACATCAGTTTCAAGTTGGTGACTCTCCCATGATTCTGACGCTGGAAACAGCATTTAAACGAGCTCTAAACGCGACGTTTATGTCATTCGTGGGACAACCATACCTCCTGACCTGACCTGTTGCTTAAGGAAATAGAGAGAGAGCTAACCTTGAATACCCAGGTTATGGGTGCGCAACATCGACCGGAAGTGTTGGAATGAAGGTAGCCGTAAGGCTTCTAGGTATACCATTAACCAAGTACAGAATTTAGGCAAGAAAGCCAAGACGATGAAGCCAATGTAGCGATCGCGAGATCGGCTTATCCTATGCAGTAACTAAGGGGAAAGAACAACTTATTAACTTATTAACAAGAAAGAACAGGAAATGGGCAGCTAAGTACTCAATTTGAAAGCAATTGAGCAATCCAAGCACTGAAGTGCGGGCAGATGCGAAATCAACTATTGAAGTAACGACTGTTGCTGTAGATGAAGATGTTACTGGATCGGACATTGGAAGAGCACAGTTGGTGGAAGACATTGATAGATCACCCACGGGCATCTAATAATAAGATAGACGCTTTTGTCTAAGCAGATAGCCCTGGGAAAGTAACCAATAGCAGAGCAAACAAATGACACGGAGTCCCTGTTGAAAGACTTGAGTAGCTAACTTAACGAATGAAGGAACCTTTATGCGGACACAGGACAGAGCCGGGCCTTACGAAACATAGATTGAGGTGCGCCTCTTTCATCTCAAATAGATAGTCCTCGGGCTTAGGGAAACGAGGATAGCTTTCAATGGCACGAATCAACTTCTTAATCGACAACTGACCTTGTTGAAACATAGCAGTAGCTAAAGCAGAGAACTTAGTGAATTGAGGCAGTCGGCTAGCTGGTGAAAGGAAATCAACAGGGGTTTCACCGCCTTTGGCAACTCTCACATCCGGAAAGCAAAAGCAAGTTGATGAGTCGACCCCATCCTTCTAGCAGATGCCTTCTTTCTCAAGCTATAAGCGTGGTTAGCCGCTCCGATAGGTCTCACCCCTACTTTCGACTATGGAAAGCGCATCAACAGATCAAGTAGCGAGCCTTGCCGTAGCAGAAATGACAAAGAATAACAACTAATGACATCGATAGCAGCTGGCTAGGCGAATGCCTTAGGTTCGACAACTTCAACAATTGAGAACTGAGCTCGTTGAAACGTCTCAGTAGCAAAAGTCGCTAAAGTACGGTTACGACAGTAAGGACTCTCTGTCCCAGGCTTAGACATCTCTGTGCCCCACAAGTTCCAACTGGCACCATAGACGCTCCTCCCACGGAAGTAGGCCACGGCTGAACGAGGAGCCGGTCCCCCACTGGCTTACAGGCATAGACGATGGAAAACTCTTGGACGGAAGCTCGAGCTGAGGACCTTCCTTGGGCAAGTACGACTCAACTGCTTGAAGCGATTGGAAGACTCTGTGACTCCCACCCGCTCTGTACGTTCAATTACTTGATTCGCCTCATTATTTGGCTGAGGGTTCTCGCCCGCTCTGCTCTGCCAACGAATGGAAGTTCCCACCTCTGCTCGGTACAGTACTTTCCTTGTCCGCTTTCCACCTCGCCATAACGAAGAGGAAGTTCTGCCATTCCGAAGCACTGTCACCGCTCTGCCAATGAATCCATCAATCTCTTGCCCAATCTCACATCCCATCTGGCTAAGCTACCTTGACTGTCGACTCATCCTCGGGCTTGAATGAAGACCCTGATGGAAAGCACGCTCCGTACGTTCAATGAATTGATCTGCCCGAATGAGGACTCACTGAATGAAGGAGGCTTGCGACCAACTAAGAGTCTGCGAAGGAAGTACGCCACTCGAGGGAAGGCATCAAGCAATGAATTCTTCTCACCGAAAGCCCTGCCTCCAAGCCCGGAACGGAAGTAAGTCGGCACTATGGGCAAGGAAGAGGCTAACCAGCTAAGGACGAAGAAGCACAGGTAGCTGTCCTTTTCACAGAGAGAGGAGGTGAACGAGCTAAGTCATAGGTCTCTCGCCCGATTGAGGAATCAGATAGGGGAACCAGCATCATTCTTCTTTCTGGGATCGGAGGTGGGGCATGTAGCCTTGCCATCGATAAGTCACCGGAGAAAGCTGATAGGAAGGGGAACCATGGGCGTACAGGCTGCTAAGTCATAGATCTCGCACCTGAAGTAGGAAGATGAGGGCTAAGTAGCGCCTTGCCTCTTCCTTTTTCAGGGACAGACGTGGTACTTCTTGCTCGGGTAGCTAACCAACAGAACAGATATGATAGAACGGAACGCATATTCGATACGCTAACTGACACGTGAAAAGGAGAATCAAGATTGACGATCAAGCTAAAGATAGAGTGAAACGTAGGTAGGTCAGTTAACGAATGGAATGATTCAATAGTTACTGATCGAGCTTAACTGGATTCACTGGATTCTGCAGGAGGTATTGGAAGCAAAGGAAGAGCAGTACGATTGGCTTTCCATCTACCCCGGCAAAAAGCATTGAAAGGCGCTGAAAGCCCTGTAGCTACTATGTAGCGTAAGCCCGCTGTAACGCCCTCGCTTAGGTCTGTTCCTTCGATGAATGTTCGCAGTGGTTGAACTGTCGATTCCAGTCCTCATAGAATCTCAACGTAGAGGAGCCCTCAAGGTCCGACTCCAAGCACCTTTGATTCGAGAGATGAGGTACCTATCTGATCAGATGAGTTGACAAAGACTATAAGATCTTCGAAGTACCTCTTCCGCATAAACCTATAGTGATTGAAGCTAGTGCCATGCCAACACACTCTTATTTCGTCTTCTACTCCCTAATCGAAGTGTGACTAAGCTCGGTAAACTCGCTACCTCGCAGCAGTTCCTTGCTTACTAAACCCGAATTAATAAGAGTTCTTCCAGCCCTCTACAACAACAGCAGGTCCTAAGCCTACTAACAGCAGTTCCGTAAAGAGAGGCTGCTAAAAGCAATTGAGTCTAAGCGCTACCGCTCCGTGGGCACTCAATCCAGGAAGGCAGCCTTACCCCCGCGAACAGCTATTCGTTTGATCTCCTCGGCGCTTTGAAAGCTTTTCCACTATGCTCCGAGAAGTCGCAACCTCAAGCGGTTAGAGCAAGTGTCCTGTAATAGCCTTCAACTAAGAAAGGCGTTTAAGCTCGGATACAGAGAGAAGAGGAGAGAAAGATACCCGTTTGTAAGACTCTCTATCGCATAGCTAGAAATGTTATCGGGCCGTAGACTCTTTCTCGGATCTCGGCTATCTCTGATTCCAGGGCCGTTGGTGCGGGCCAACCCTCTCTCGTCTTAGTTTCTGTCTCCTCTCCTAAGCTAGCGCTAGTCTGGCAAGCAGCTCCTCTCGGGCCAGGTTGCCTTTGATGCAAGCTCATAGACTGCACACAAGCACAATATCAATTTCACCTGGACGAGAATTGCTTACTTCGAAAGAAAGCATATCATCTAGTATTGACCGATTCGCCTCTCACTTCGGGGCGCATAGAGCTTAATACCTAAGCGGGCAATGCGCTTCAACTACGTACTCCTTTCTTTGATTTCCCTCTCTCTATCCTAAGTAAGATTCACCCCAAGCAGGCCCCGGCTCAAGCTTAAGTGAATGAAGAGACCGTTGATTCTCTAACTGATGAGAAATATCCTTGTCATATGATAAGGTTTCGCAAGGGTGAGAAGGTTCTGTCGCTCCCGCGCAGATTCAAGCTCCTTTTTGACACGACACTGGTAGTCTATCGGTGTGCGGGTCGTCTACCTCTCTGCGCCAAAAAGGCTTGGGTCGTCCGATTGCCGCCTTGCGATAGACGTTCCTCGCGCTGGTAGTTCTGCAAGCTAGTTAGTGGAGGTAGGTTGGGGAGGTTACTTGCCCAACTCAAAGGATGCTGCTCGATGTGGGCATGTGCCTTGCTGGATCGATCAACAGACTTCGAGAGGGGACTGTCCCTAGTAGATCTTTGAAACACATTCCTCGCCAAAGAGATACTGACTGATTCCCCAAACTAGGTAGTCAGAGGAGGCGCCCTACCAATGCTCTAGTCCAGTAGGCTCCTGGGTCCTTGCCGTATGCTAAGATCAAAGACCCCGAAAAGGTCAATCCACAGATAGAGCTCCTTCGTAGTGGTCTGCCCAAAGGTTTCAAGTTCAGGGCCCGAAGGGGGTGAGCTTGCGAACCGAGGAAGGAGCATGACCCTAGCCTTCGAGGCCGAAGGCGAAAAGTAAGAAAGAAGCTAAGCAGAGGCGCGTGCATCCGTGATTTAGTTGATGTTAAGCTTGTGATCCCACCAGCCATGGATCCATCGATCGATCCGTTACCGGCAGGGAGCTGCCTCGATCTGCTTCTCCATAAGCCTGGAAATCCATTAACAACAGGCTCCTGTGTGGTTGGACTTGCCAGTTCGTCTGTTAGTTATGAAGATTCCTTATAAACAAGACAATCGTCAATTTCTTCTCTATCAACTAGGCATTCCACCCCTATCGGACTAACATTCCAAAGCTTCCGACTTCCACCTAGAGAACAGAGCCCGAACTAAAGAAAGACGAGAGAGTATGCGGGCGAGCGCATATGGCAATAAAGACTGACTGAATGAATGCTTTCCTTGCGTTCCAAGCAATAAGCAATCCGACTAGCAAATGGAATGCGAACTAAAGAAAGAAAGGTCACGAGTTCACCGAGGCTGAGTCCCGGGATGAATCCAAGTCAGAGGAAGCGAGTAGAATGATTAAGAAAAGGGCATAGTAGCAGAAGGGAAAGGCATGGTAGCCGAAGGTCCTAAACCAATAGGGACACCCATCGCAACAATAGCATAA
Source organism: Tasmannia lanceolata (assembly GCF_043159265.1). Lineage (NCBI taxonomy): Eukaryota > Viridiplantae > Streptophyta > Magnoliopsida > Canellales > Winteraceae > Tasmannia > Tasmannia lanceolata. The sequence goes on along the minus strand of NW_027518764.1, from coordinate 53,366 downwards.
GCAGGATCCGCTATTGGTATAGGTGTAGTCCAGATGCTTGGTAGTAGATGCTGATTGCAGAGATTCCCCCGTTATCTAATAATAATAATAGGACGCTTGCTTGACGAAAGGCGAACGAGTTCACCGAACATAGAATGCTGCCCTTGATCCTAGCCCTCTCGAATGGGACTTTTTGAATTGAAACATCTGACTTAGCTAACCGAAAGAAAGCCATTTTCTGCATCCGACGAAGGGCGTATAGCAAACTGGTAAGGCAGGTCGAAGATGATTCTTTACAGTGCAGGTCGACAGGTCACGATGTAGAGTTGCCGAGTGGATGTCCTCTTGTTTGAGAGATCTATCTAGAAAGCGGCGGAGCCAATAGACGCTTTCCCAAGAAAGTAGGCGGAACGCCGAAAGGAAGGCCGGTAACCCGATCCGTGAGTAAGATGGAGATTTCTTACGATTGGACGGAAACTCCAACTTGAATACTGTGATCTCTGCGCAATACTTTAATTACGCTTTTAGACCATTATTTCTAACTTAAAGAAAGAAGGAAGCTCGATGACGGCAGTTCGAACAGTAGCACTAAGGATTTGAATGCCTTACTGAAGCGCTCGGTCTCTTCCTTTTGGACAGGCAACTGGGTACGAACATTTGTCCACCGCAGGAGCAGCGGGTTTGATCACAGAAAGTCGGCTTCGCGGCTGAATGTTGTTGTCTTGGTCCGACCCTGAATTCACCAGTTCAACTATGGCAAGTAACGGTCTTGAACAATATGGTTCGAATGGGTCAACGGCTGGCTTAGCATCTTTTTCACGAGAGCAGTTCGTCTCGTCTCTTACCCTTTCCTTCCATACCTATCAGGTGAACAGAGCCGGTGGAGCCCTTCCTTACATTACTGGATTTCTTGATTACTCAAACAATCATTCGATCGAGCAAGAGGCAGAATCGGTGGTACCGTACAACTAGCTAATCGCAACTCTTTCAACTCCTAGCTTAACCATGCCTGTCTAGCTTGCTTTCACTTAGAATTCCGTATAGTATAGAGACTTTACTTGTTCTGAGACTACTTATTCATCCTATCCTTCTCTCTTGCTTTCGGACAATCTCCCGGAAGTACCAATCTGGCAATGAAACCATTGGGACCGAGACTGTTTTTTCACAACCGAACTAAAAAAGAACTGGAACGAGAGCTTCTTACTTACATAACATCCGTCGGAATTGAATGAACAATAGCATCCAAAACCAGCTCAGGAGATGCTTAAGAAACGAAAGCAGCTTGGGCCTCCCTTGGCTGGATGGTGACCCAGGAAGGACAGAGAGATCTGAATAACCGTCTCGCAGGCCCCAATCTCCTTGCCATGGTAGCAGGCTGCTTCATTGGATCCGGAAGCTTCATCTCAATCTGTAAACGACGATGCCCTAACTAACCGATTCCCGCCATCCATCATATACGTAATTCCCAGATGCGAGTGAATCGGACAACGAAGGATGTGAAGAATCCTAGCCAGTTGAGTGGAAAAAGCTAGCTCTTCTTTCTGTGATTCAAGAGAAAGCAGTTCTTTCAGATCTTTGGTAAGAAACGAAATTGAGTAGCTATCGAAGAGGTCTCGAAGACGAAAAGGGATATCGAACTTGATAATCAGAAATGTAACCGGGTTGAGCCGATTGATTGGAGCCTTCCCCACCCACACGCACATCTCGGGAAAGAACATCTCCTCTTTTGTCCGTTCCAGTTGCTTTATTCGAAACCACTCTTTGTTCAGGTTCAGGACCAAACAATGTTGTCAATGAGCATCCTACTGTAGGCTCGACCTTATCTGGTGAGGATCGAAGGGGATGGGAAATCCGGATCCGAATCAATCATGAAATCGGGAAATCATCAATCCGAAGCAATCGCGTGTTCCATTTGGATCGTGCCGGGGCAAGCATTCTCACGTGTACACATCTTAGAAGCTCATTTGATCCCGACTATTACAATAACCACCGGTTCAGCAATCGTAATAGTAGGGGGGGAAAGCGAGACTCAATAGCACCTTCTAGATCTCCGATTCTTTAGGTAGGGATCGATACACCTACCCTTGTGATAATAGTCGGGGGGAATCGATCTATCGATCTTTATTCTCTCCAGTTGTTGCGGCGATACGAGATTCCGCTTCTAATACAATAGAGGGCTCCCCTACCCTATTATTAGGAAAAGGTTGAACATACATATATAACCGGTTGACTCCTCTAATAGACTCTCCTGCCCTTCTCATCAGAAAGGAGTGGATCAGCCAGGGTAGTGAATCGAGGTGGGAACTTGGGAGCATTAAACGAGGTGTTTTCACTCGGCACCCCTACGCCTACCTTGTGTTAGCATACCACTTCTATTTATCTGTCGGTTACTTGAAGTCAATTAACACTTTACGGATACGCCCCCTTTAAGTCTTACTTGAAATCAGATACATACGATCGTTATGATTAGACCCCCTCTTCTTCGACCTACTCTCAACCTAGTTAGAAACTAAACTCTATTACCGAAGGGAAGATACATTATCTACCCAGAAAAGGAACATGACCGCTTCGCTAGACAGACTTTCGCTAGCCTTCCTCCTCCCCGCTGCCTTCGCTTTCTTGTCTGTCTGTCTTGTCTTTCTTCATTGTTATGAAAGAAGCATCGATCGGAATCCGGAGAGTGAATAGAAGGAAGAGGGCCATATCTAAGGGCTAGGCCTTCGGATATCTATTAGCAGTGGATTCATGCATTCCAGCTATCCCACACCGGATCTTTCATCGGAAACGAGCATCTGTAGCTTTCGTGCCGGCGTTTACGCTTTCGCTTGAGGCTTTCGTTCCACTAATTCCTTTGTTTTGGCTTTGGGGGAGGGCTCAACCAAGAATTGCGTAGAGGCGCTGCAAACCTGATTTGATATCCGTCAATGCTTGGAAGGAATCTCTTTAGCGCGGGAGAACCCGTGAGTATCTTCCGTGTTCATTCAAAGGAATCGCTAATCCACCCGAGAAAGCAGCGCCCAGTAGAGCCCTCATAGCACTCGGAGATAGCGTTAGCAAATCCTGTCTCTTGTGCAAGTGTATTAATTGAATGGTCGACGACATACGGGATTGGCTTCTAAAGGCAGAACGACTCCCCAGAGAAACTATTGGAGTTGAACGACTAACGAAATAGTATTTTAGTATAAAACAGAGGCATTGTGGGATTAATCCTTCTTCCTATTGCTATTGCTTTGGTCCGGAGATGGCTTGTTACTTGTATGGAGAGGGTACGCTGCTACGATGTGGCAAGATGAAACTGACCATGCTCAACTTCGATCTAGTAGGGGCAGTCTCTGTGTTCGTTCAATGCTTTGCCGGTCAAACATTTCATGTATTTCTCTAGTAGTATAGCTGACTGAACACTAAGACAATCTCGATGAATTAAAATAAACATCTTTCATTGCGCTAGGTTCTTCGCCAGCTAGCTTTCCCGCTTTGGTTCAGCTACTCTTCTTTCTATGATGCTGTTACTCCGATCTCATAACTCATCAAGAAGGCACATCAAGATCGAAAGAAAGCTCCTTGATCGGCCTCTCAACCGGGACTCCAAACAGACCTCGACTAAGCTGTACCGCATGTGGCAATCTAATCTTTTGATAACGGCTACCGAACATTGATCAAAGGAGAATTGAACTCCTATAGTTGCTTGTGAGCTAGACTTGCCTGTCTGATCATCATCTTTGAGACCAACCGCGTAATCTTCTTATATGTTTATTCGTTGATACACTATTCCCATCCATCCTTCCTTTCTCTGATCTGTTCTGTTCTGTGTATCCGCGCAAGGGAAGGAGAGAAATGATCCGTGCAAGCTAAAGAGAGAGCTTTGCGCCATCAGTAAGTTGCTCGTTTGGATAGACAAACACGGCATCAGCCATATGTATGAAATTGAAACCGGGCATCCCTTCATCCAATGCATTCTTTTCGATACACAGTACGGTTCGACTACGCATTCACAGTAGATAAGACTACAGCTGGGACTGAGAACATGAATTCGTGCGTGACATACTACCACCTATTGATAGATCAGGATTTGAACCTGAATGCCCTTCTTCCTATGGTTAGTTAGGCAGGCGCCTTCCTATCTTTCTTGACTATAAAGCAATGTGGCGCCAGACCTCAGAGATGTCATCGCTGGACCAGCTATTTCATCTTTCATTGCTGGTCAGCTCTCTCGTCTTTCACTGCTAGGTCAGCTAGCCTATTTCGTAGTTGCAGGTGGGAGCGTTACATACTGCCTTCGATCCGTTGACCCGGGCAACCCCGCCTCTCATCGCTTGTTCGAGAGCTATAACTTCACCGGTGAGATTGCCAGCCAGGGGAGATCTATTTGATTGGGAAGTTCTTAGCGGGTATCAAAGGTGCAATCCACAAATCGCATGTGTGAAGTATGGAGAGTAGATTCATTTCACCGATGCTTCGATCACTTCTCGACCGGGACTTCTTCCTATAGATAGCGGAGAGATAGATCTCAAGGAAGCTTTGAACTACTTCCACGCAAGGAAAGACTAATCGATAGTACTACCGATGGCAGGGAAAGCAGACTGAGATACCGATACCAACAAGCCTAGCTTGAAAGAGAAAGAGATCACAGGCATGTGGTGAAGCATACCGAGAGAAAGAGCAGTGAAATAAACCATATCGAGCACAGGTCTCACTCTACAAGTTCAGTTCGATGAGCTCCTAGCGGACCTGTGCCTACTATCTACTTAGTGTGTGTGCTAGGGTAGGGAAAGCAAGCAAGCTGAGCAGTTCTCACTGTGTCCGGTGACCAACAAAGCTTGTGGACTACTATTCCACTGCGGGGACGAACTCTTCTACATACTGGCGGGACTATTCACTGAATGACTGACTAACTGATTCGGGGAACGAAGAAGGCCCGATATCTACCTACATCTACAGTCGCTGAAGATAGCGACTTGATTGTACTATAGGCAAAGCCATCCCATATGCCCTTCTTCAGTCATATGGTTCGCAGTTCCGCCTGCTCAGCCCCAATCAATGCTTTCTTCTTCAGGCTTCAAAGCCTTTTCGTTAGCAATCCCTTCCCACCGCCCTCCATTCGGAACCGCCCTTCTTCCTTTCCTTCCCCACCTCTTTCGAACCTGAACAGACCAAGGCAAGACCTACGCGAATCAAGGTACTTAGCCGATCCGATGCCAAGTGCTATCCTTGTCCCGCCTACTTCTGATGAACGAATCCAAGTGAGTAGTGGACCATATCGAACCGTGCGGTCAGCCTCCCATACTTTTAGTCGACAAAGAGAAGGAAGGGATCAAGCTATCGATGATGGAATCCCTGCTTGCTTTCAGTCTCTGTTATCTTCTTCTATTATGTTAATTATATTCTTTCACTTACTAGATTTCTACGCTCGATCCTTCCCGCTCGACTGGTTCTCCCCCAGTCCTGAAGCTTCTCCGATTGAATCCTTCTCCTTGCTAGCGTGAAATGATCTCTTACGACTAGGGTTGCGACCCACAAACCCGCACAACTCCGCCTGGGTTGTAAATAGTGAGTCTCTCTTGGTCTCTAGCCGTCCTATTGAGCGGCTCACCACATTCGCAAGGGCTACTCACATGATGTGAGCTACAAACATGATCCGTAAGGGCGTCCCTAGCAACTCGGAGTATAAATTGAAGATCCGGGGGTTTCAAACAAGGGCGAAGGGTCCAAATACCACCAGGCAGAGAAGCCAAGGATCGCGCAAACGGCCGAAACGAAGCGAAGGTCGCGGCTATAGGAGTAAACGATCCCGTCGCTCAAGCCGAAGGATTTTATTCGTGAGGTGGAACGGTTAATATCGGCGAATCCTGGTTTTTTATCTGGCGATCGGAGTAAGGCGCCTCTGCCTTCAGCTATCTTGAAGGGTAGTTGCCTTTTATTCGCCGTGTACGCTGCCCACGGAGAAAAACACCCATACAAGTTGAAAGCACCGTATGCGCCTAAATACCTATCCCCGAAATTCCCCAAATACATACCATCAGCTCCCTGTGGTCCATGTGGCGCGAATAGCTGCCTTGGGATAAATGGTCTTGTTGGGAAACTTCTGTCCTCGAACCGAGCCCAAAAGGGCGGAAGGTTGCCGGTTTCTCTCCTCAACTCAGATTTACGCGACACTAAGTACAGGAACAGAGCTAACATGGCACCAAATCTTTCTATTCCATTCCAACTCCCCTGTGTCTTCTTCCTATACCACGAACCAGCCTTCTCTGATGAGTCAGCTGCACACAAACCCAAACAAAACTTTAATCGGGTGCAACTTTAATTGAGCGTAACCAAGGGCGGGGGCGCGAGCCCCCTTTTCTGCTGCTTTAGCTTAGGGCTTATTTATAGTATAGCTAGCTTGGAGGCTCTTCTCTTCGCGCTGCGCTAAGCTTTCTTCTTATATAAGACGCATCCTCTGCATCCGGCTTTCAACCCTCGGTATAACACTGGGCGAAGGCCCAGGAAAACAGATCATTAGGCAGGACGGGTAGTGCACGGCGTTGCAATCATTCATCAACTTCCTCTTTATTATTCGTCTGACTCGGAAGCCTACACGGATGGTTACCATTCTACTACTAGCCTGTTAGCTGCTGTTGTACGTCTATTGTATCCTCACTACGCTCGCTTCTTCTTCGTATGCTTCTGATTATGAAACCTCCCTTGGCCTGTTGGCAGCTTTTCCCCGTTCTTCTTATTCTGAGGTCGAAGATCATAGCTGTTTGGAAATAGCATATGTAACCTTAAGGCTAAGGGGAGGAAAAGAGCCTTGGACTCCGCTTAGCGATAACGCTTGGCTTGGTGAGCTATCAGGCTTGGTTATCCTTCTTCCCAGTGCACTCACCAACCTGCCTCCATCAGTGCGACCAAAACCTTTCCTCACCACTCGCCTAGACCAGTTCCCTTATCAACTGGACTCGTTAACTCTGCCCAAAGTTGAATCTATTGAATGATCTGCGCCAGGCGCCGTTCTATATTATATACGAGAAGGTGGGACTCTAGGATCTTCGATGAGAAGTGGAATCCTGTTGAGGGGGGAAGAGCCCATCTCTTCCAACTCAGATATACAATTACAGAGTCAACCACACTAATACTAATACAGAACCACACAGACGAACAAAGAGGATGTTAGCTTAGCCACGTTGAAGGGCAGTCAGCCCAGAGCGCACTGGGGAAGAACAAGAGTCTCGAAACGAACTTCTGCTCCACATGTCATTCCTTAAAGGCACACTCCCTGCATCCGGGAGAAGAGGGGTTTAGTAACCAAAAGTGAAGGTAGAAGTCAAAGTCACGGGCCGTCTCGTCTTATTTGGCTCGCTCGCTCTTGTAGCCTCCATCACATCACTAAAAGGGCTTACGAAAGCAGGTTGCTTGCTTTTACCCCTTCCGCTAAAGGGCGGTCAATGGTCTTGGCAAGAATATCTCTTCAAAGAAAAGTGACAAGCCTAGAAGAAGAAGTTAGAAGTCAGAAGAGAAGAGAGAAAAGAACGGCAAGCAAATGCTTCCTAGGAAGCAACCTCCCCTAGGGACCTAACGTATTGAGAACCTGGTAGAATGTAGTAATGAAAAAAGCACTCGGATGCAGACCCGAGCGAACGGATTCTCTCAAGGAATGGATTGCGCTACCTTGAAAACTCGCCCAAACGAAGTCACAAGGTTATACTAATATCAAAGTGGAAAGAGGACACTTTCATCCTTCCCGGTCTACTCTCACCATGGAATGAAAGAGAGTGCTATATAGCAAGCCACCCAATCATTACGGTCTTCAAAGGAAGGAGTCACTTTGGGCGTAGAGGTGAAAGGCGGGCCGGCCAGTGACCTGCGAATCGACGGCTGAAGACGTGGGAACACGCACAAATCTGGACGGGGACGGTCACTGAGCACTTGAAGCATCTATTTTAGGTGCCGTGCCGCCCGGATAGAAAACCGGAGGAGTCTAACAAACGGGGAAGACACATTGGGGCATTTGATGGCTGAATAAATCTGGCATTCAGCAACCCCCTCAATTGCCTCCTCAGCTCTTATAGCTCTGGTGGGGCATTCTGTGAGGTGCCATTGTCGGTGTCTTAGCCCTGGTTCCAGCTCAATGCAATGATCCACCTCTCTCCTAGGTGGAAGTCTCTTTGGCAGCTTCGGTGGTATAACATCGTTGAACTTTTTCAAGGACTTCCGCTAGTAAATAAAGTCGGTAGCTCCTGACTTGACCCATTTTCTTCATCTCCAACTAGCGCAGCTACAAAGCTTTTTCGCCCTTCTTTATTTCATAACCTTGCCAACTGCCCTTTCTCAAGGGCCGGACCGGAGGCACCTGATTCGACTGAGATCTCGATCTCTTCTTTCTGCGAATGTGCCTGCGTCTGTTTATGTCCTTTTGGATAGAAATGTAGCTTCGTTCGGAACAATCGGCTTCGGGGATAAACGGGATCTCTTGGTTAGGCGTCTGCCGATGCAGATGGAAATTAGTTAGAGGGACCGGCTGAATTGCATTCGACACGGTATAGAAATTTTTGTTTTAGACCAAGGTATGAGTGAGTTTGTATACTCGTCATTACGAAGCCAGAAAGAATAGGCCAAAAAGCCGTATTGCCCGCGCCTTTAGCCAGGAGAGGGTTTTGGAGAAAGATAGGTAAGCGGTGAGCCACAAAGGAATTATTTTTTCTATTGATTCTGGAGAGAGGAATTCAAAAAATATATTTAATAATATAAGGAGAGCCGGCTTCAAGCAAGGCTATAGTGCGTTCCCAAGCGCGCAGGGGTAGAGAGTCTGCCTGAGTCGTGCGGCGTACCGAAAGCCATTAGCAACTTTGTGACGGGGGCGACCATGGATTAACTAACAAGATGAAATAGCTATCATAAAAAAGCATGGATTGAACGTCTCTAGCTTTAAAAACCCGTGTTTTTCGCCTAAAATTAGCTATAATAGCGCGATAGAAGCCCTAAACTAGCTAAGCTAAGTACGTACGCAATAGCGCGGGAAGAGCCCCTACCCTATAGTTTGAAACTAGCTCTGAATCAAAGAAGCGCATTAAAAGGCGAGTTTTCTCTATTGGTGATTCCCCATTTCAGGGGCAGTAAACGACTAGTATCTATTGGGAAGCTCTGTTCCCGGACTTCTCATGGAGTAGGAGTCTGGGCTTCTATTATATATTGACTAGTGGTGGCTCCCTCCTTTTTTTATTCCCTATTTCAATCGATCATCTATCGATGGGCGACTATGAATCCAATATTCCATTCAATGGAGCTAGATGCCGGCTTACAGCTTCAGATAGAGTAGGCGGTTTCTAACTCAATTCCCTCAACCATCTTCGATACCCATCTATTCGACTTGACTGCTGATTCTCCATTGATGGGCAAATTTAATTCAATTCATCATTCATTCGATTCCAATTTCAATTATTGATTGAAGGACTAACCTGCTCCCCCATTAATAAGACTATCAATCTGATAATTAGATCCCGCCAATCTCCCAGCCAATACCTGCCTTTGACCACCATCCAATTTCTCATCACCACCAGCCTCTTCCACTCCTCTTCGAATTGCCTCAAGCTCGTGCACAAGGATGGAGAAAGGAGGACACCCGGCTGTAATCGCTACTTTCGGCTGCCCAGCATGGTCTCTTAATATGCATCCATACCCTGCTAAATCACCTCTAAGAGAACCGTGCGTGTTCAAGCACCACATATCTGGGTCCGGAGGGCGCCGTGAACACCATGTGGGAGATGGAACAGTAAATTGAACTGAAATCTGCCAAGAGTCTAGGAATTCTCTACTCTTGGGAGCGTCGTCCACTGCATCTCGCCAACTCAGGAATCTTTTTCCGGTATCCCTAGTGATCATAACTACTATCTCTTCCCATGGCTTATATTGATTTTGGAAAATATGAGAGTTACGTTCACCCGCGGTACACTGTTGCACAAAAAGAAAGCTCATTTATTCGGCCAATAAGATTTTCATAACCCAAATGTCTCGGACCCACCTGATCTCCTTATCCCATGTGAACTGCCCTCTCCTACGATACCGACATCTGCCAAGGATAGATCTCCACACCTTCTTTGAGTAGGAACACCAAAAGAATAAGTGATCATGGTCTTCCACGTGCATCCTGCATAAGCAGCAACTAGATCGACTAATTATACCACAAGAGACCAAGATATCTTGAGTGAGCAGTGCTTTCCGAAGAGCCATCCAAGTAATAAAAGAAAACCGAGGTACATGGCTACTAAACCAAACCAATCCAGCCCATTCAACCTTCAGCTGAGACTCTATAATAGTTTATCATGCAGAATCTAGAGAATACTCACCATCTGGGCTTGCTGTCCACACAATTTCATCACCATGACACTTCATGAGAACTTCAACCTCGTCCCAAACTTGATACAAATCAGGTGATAAAGGAAATTCAAGGCACCATTTCCCGTCTTCAACAATAGATGATACAAGAGCTAACCGATTTGGGCACAAGAACCTCTCACCAAAAATATTTACAAGAGTACCTACAGGGTGCCATGGGTCGAGCCACATAGCTGTATTAGAACCGTTCCCTATAAGATGAAGCACAACATTTTCTGCAAATTCTCGGACATACAGCACACTCCGCCAACTCCATGAACACGAGGCCGGCACCGGGACAGTCGAAATAGAGTCTCTGCCGGACTGAAAGTGAAGGGGCCCGCCTCACCTCTCCCCTTCCCATGGCCAAGGCATGTGAAACTGATTCCCTTTCTGAGGGCGTTTTACATGCCCTATTCGACCATGGCCTTCTTTTCCTAAGAATGAAACTTCGTTTCTTCGATCGGAATACAGATGAGATCAGAAACGCCATCATTGGGGCAAACGATGCAATAGCTTCGGTTAGAGCAAAGCCCAAAATTGCATAACCAAATGATTGTTTAGCCAATGATGGATTTCGCGCCACGGAATGGATCGAGGAACTAGGGACGTTTCCAATACCGACAGCAGCTCCCGCTGAAGCAATTGTAGCTGCTCCGGCACCTATTGATTTTGCACCTTCTAACATCTCGAGTCGAGAATTCTCGTCACGCTTTTCTTTTCCTTCGCTATTTCCTGGATTCCTCGTCTATTCCTCTTCCCCACGTTCCTTTGATCTCGGGCATATCGAGAGGCCTGACTAATAGGCTAAAGCGGGGCCAAAAAATGGCATCAGTGTGATGTTATGCCAAGCCAATATGGATTGCCACGGGGAACTAGGGACATTTCCAATACCGACACTCCCCTCCCGCCCCCTCCCCGGTTCTGGTTCAGGAAAGGGTCAACGCAAGGATCTGACTTCGAAGCAATCTCTGGAGTTTGCCCTTATCCGAACGGGTCTTGCAAGAAAATAGGATTTCATATTGAGCTCCAAATATACGCTATTGGGATGGGATGGCTCCTACAAGCTCCCCCCCCCCTAAGAACCGCACGTGCGAGTTCCCCCGCATACGGCTCAAGTGGCGAAGGCCCTTTCTTTCGCGCTTGGTAAGCGCTTCGCTGTAGCCAAGCTTACTGCTAGCCTATCGGCTAGAGCCAAGCTTCGACCGCGACTGCTCGTCGCTTCTGGCCGCCTTATTCCGTCACCCGAGATCCAAGTCAGCACCGGCAAAGATCTATTGATTCCTCGCGGCCGGGCCGGCTTGGAAGCAAGCTACCGAAAGCTTCTGGCGATTCGCTTCTACGCTCGGCCCGCCGCCTATCCTATCGGCTTGGAAGCAAGCTACCTGTCGCCTATCTCACCCGGCACTTGGAAGGGTGAGCCTTCGCTTTTTGGATCGTCTTCTGCCCAATGCGGTACCCTCCCGTTTTTTGGTTCCCATCCCATTGGGTTTACCTTGTTCACAGGTTGACCCCATGGCAGCAAGAAAAGGCGATCTTGTGCTATACTCCGGTGATCTCTTGCCTACCGAGGCACGCAAACTCCCATCGTGTCCCAGATCACATTCCGTGAATCGAGAGGGGCATCCATCAGCCCCTCTCGTAGATGCGGTGCGGCGGTTTTACGAAGCGTCTAAGCACAGTTCACTCGCGTTGATCAATCAAGAGTTTTGCCGCCACTCCTTAAGGTTACAAATGTATCATACACTTCTTGCATTGTTTCCCACGCTTCATACCCCCTCTTCTTAAGGTAAAGGGCCAGGCATGGTGGGGTAGGAGCATCCAGTCGGCAATCTTTTTGGCCTGACAAAGAAGTCTTATGTCCTCCGAGTCGCACGGCGTTTTAACCGAAAGAACTTCTTGCGCAATTCATGCGTTTCTGTTTTTATTACCAGAAATTGTTTCTTTATTTCCATTTCAAATTGTTCTCTGGACTTTTTATCAATATGAGGTGATCGTAACACTGTATAAAAGACTCGATTTTCAGGCAATCCAATCTTCCGTGTGTCACGCGGAAGCCCCAAAAAAAGGTTTTCCACAAATGGGTGATCAAAAGATCGAATCACTATGCGTATCTTGGTGGTCGTGACTTTTGGTGGTGTTTCTTTTTGGCTGACTCCTCTTCCTGTTCTATTGATCAGAAGCATCCAGCAGCGCCACGCCATTAGGTGTAGAATTCAATTCCCTTTTCTTTCCCCCCTGGCCGTGTGGGCCACACTTCAGAAAGGCCCTAGGGGGTCCTTCACTTACTTGTGTGAGCCCTACGCCTTCCCCCCTGCCCGCTGAGTTCCTTACCCACTATGCCGCCCGGCACGCAACGCACCCATGGAATTTGCTTGCACCTAAGGGTGGGTGCGTTCGCTTCCAATTGGAAACCCAATTTCTCAGCTTCTGATGGCCTTGAATATCGAATTTTGTCGAATGTTTTAATGCGTCTTCATAATAATTCGATTCCAATTCCGCCATAAAATCTTTAAAAAAGGCTGGATTGGTTGTTTTGTATCTACTTCAAATTCAAAAAGTGTCTTAAGGTCTTCTCCGGTATCCATGTCCGATGTTGGCCAGGATGATGCCTATATTGCCTACCTATGCCCCAGCATAGGGTGCTCCCGCTACCCATTACTCATCTATAGGGGGGTCACCCGGTTCAAGGTAAACACCTGAGTCAACTGGTTATTCAGTGAAGCGGGGTCCCTCCCCCCTCCCAAAAAAAGGGCCAGTGCGATTGTACTTTTTACCGAACTCCATTCAATCTTTATCAACTGTACCCCCCTCCCTCCATAAGGCCCTACTTCTTGCCATTTTTTTCTATGTCTCTGCCCCCCCCCATTTCTAGCACTGATGGATCCCGATCTATAAATGGAAGGGATCCTGTTGGGCGAAGTGATGACTCTAGAAATGGGAGGGACGCTACGGGCTCTCGAACTGCTGTTCCCACCTCTGGATCTGCCTCTACTCCGGTTGTTACTGATGCTATTGCTGAAGCTTCCGGCTCTCCCCCGGCTCTGGATCAATTGATTAAGGATCTGGACCTGGAACAGAGCTAGGGCCCTTACGTAATAGGGCAGAAGTGAGGGACTCCACTATTCGCTTGGGTATCTATTTTTTCGATATGAAACTGGAAATGAAACTATTGGCTCTCGAACGGACTTTGCAACGGCTGGGGCAAAAACTCGGGTAGTGCTTCTTCAACCGAATCAATGGGTTCTGAGACGCTTATGCACCTGAATTTGCTCGATTCTGAACTGCCTTGCACCCGCCCTTTACGTAATAGGGCTCTGTTGCTGGGTATCGACCTCTATTTGCCAAATCCGCTTATGGAGAAACTCAATCAGCTATCCCCGCCCGGGTAAACTGGGTATAGTTATGCTTCAACCGGATGGTAAATAGGCTCTCTTGCCTTTCCAACCTTTGCCTTTACCGCGACCGCGGGAAACTCTATTTTGAATCGAATTTAGGGATGCTGCCTTTCCTATCTCAATGCTAAAAATGCATCGTATAATATGAGCAAGTGCGTCTTTCTCTTCTGAATCACATCGCAAGCGGATTTCGGTATCTAGAAACAATGCCCTTGCCTCCGTGCGAGCATCCCTTCCCGTCGTTTGCCTTTGATTAGTAGGGGCTTGAGTCGTAGAGGACCTTCGCGAGGAGTGTACCGCTAAGGTCTTTTGCTTCGTATTTACGACTTGGTGAAGACGGTGAAACCTCCTATGCCTATAGGAGGTAGCTTCTCTGAGAAAGACAATCTAGGGAGTGAGACCTCGACAGCTAAGTTCGGGTCAAGAGTTTTCGGTAATAATAAAGGAGCACTAGCCTTAAGAAGCCGTGCCCCCAATCCCCTAAAGAACTATTCCCCCTTAAGGTGACGCGAGTCCCACAATCCAAAAGAGAATCGAGTTGACGAAACGTACGACCAGATCATGCTCGGCCTGGACCGATTGAATCTACTAATGCCAGACGCTTCCTCCCCCGCTAATCCCCTTCCAAAACCAACCTATACTGCTCAGTCGCCGGGTCATGAAAGAATCCGTCCATTCCTAAACAGCCTGCTGATGATTTGCCAGCTTGACTGCCTCTCCGGGATGAGAAGTGATCGGTATATTAGCCTAGCCCCTTTTTTCATCGAGCGATTGAGTCTTCCTATTTCGTTTCGGGCGGGGGAAGAACGGGAGGAAGAACAAACAAGCCAGTGGGATTGCGGTAGAGGTTCTTTCTTTAGACACTCGACTGCCAAGTTCAGTAGACAGCTACTTATTAGTTCCCATCCAAGCACCGGAAAGATTCACTTAACGTTCATTAGATGAAGCTGCTCAAGAGGTCATCGAGGAGTTATGACCACAGTCAGGGAGCTTGCCTCGAGGTTAGAAGAAGAGATCGGAGAGCCTTCCTCTACCGGAAGCAAGTATAGAATTTGGGGTCACAAAGGGCTACACAAGAACCTGTTCTGGAAGGAGTCACTGGAGCTGCAGAGCCACCTGCCGAAGAGGAGATCGAGGAAATTCCAAGAACGGCAGTGGAGGAACAGGCCTTAGTGGCCCAACCAGTAAGACTACATTCTATTCCTATTTGCTTGTCTTTCATTCCTGAAAAATTTGTTAATGCGGGCAGCATTAAGCTTTTAAAAAAGAGTCCGGGACACGGTTTTCGAACAAAAGTTGCCTATTAATCTAAAGTGGCAAAGCTGCCAGGGTAATAAAGGAAAGAAGTGTTTTTCAGAGTAATCACAGGTCATGTGTCTGGGTCTGAGTCGATGTACCAGCAGTCATCCATTCCTTGATTAGTATACAAAGAGGTAAAGAATACATTTCCATTACCGGGGCCGCCAGTTCCTCCTCGATTGTTCCAACCTTGATTCCATTTGTTGTTCCAACTCTGATTCTGATGATTGCCTTGGTTCCAGTGACCTTGGCCTCCTCGTCGACCTCGTCCTCTTTGGTTTCCTCTTCCTTGAGATTTTGAGTTGGCTGTGTTGCTGTGCAGAACTCTGTTGAAATCCGCGGCCTATAGTCCCGTATGCGTACGTGTACTTTATATGCTTGCTGTATTTCGTTTAGTGAGTGTGTTATCGAGTGTAGCGATGGGCTTCCTTTAAAGAAGCCTTTGATTAGTAGGGGCGGAACGAGTTGCCTTCGGCTTTCGACGTTCAAGGGATTAACCTTACCGTCTTTCTTTCCGGAAACTCTCTCTCCATGTTTGCCTTCTATTTCCGAAGGGGAGTTAAGGTCCGGAAAGCAGGAAAGCAAGTCAAGTGGAGCGAAGGGCTTCCTTTCAAGAAGAAGAAGTGGAACGATCAAGTGGTTAAGCGAGTTGTTTCCTGGCTTGATTGATTTAATTCCTTGCCCTTTGTTAAGAATTGTGCTTCGCCGCTGGGTCGAATAAGGTAGCTTCGCGGCGAGCGGACAGGAAAAACATGGCCCTATTAGTAAGCCGGCAGATCATCACATCAATTTGTGATTGGTACTATGCCCGCCTTAGCGCTAATCAGGCGCTCGATCCGGAATTCTTCGAGAGGGAGGTTGAAAGACGTGATCTGTCATGGCGCTCGGAAGCCAAGCTGCATGGCCCGCCCTTGCCTGGGTAGAAGAGGTCAATATTTATATATATAATCAAACAGGGCGACCTCGTAGTCGGCGAATGAGCGAACATTTCTGGTTTGCTTGACATGAATGAGATTCTCGTCCCCGCGAACCGGACCGGAGACAATCTATCTATAGGATCACATCTCTATACTAGGCGGGAATGGGACGAATCCGGGCCTTTCCCGTGCACATCCGCTTAGGCACCCGGCCTTAATTCTTCTTTATTGATGAGGCCTTCCCTCCCCTCGCTACGCTCGGGAAAGGGATTCCCTCGACATAGAGGTGTACTCATCAAAAGAGAACTCTCCCGTGTTCCTGATTGATCCGTGTCGCAGAGCTCGATGCATCTACAAGAAAGTACCTACTTCGTTCGGGCAGAGAGAGATTCGCCTTTGACTCCTTCTCATTCTCATTGGGCGAGGAAGCCAGTGCCTAAAGCAGGGGCCTAGCCTAGTGCACCAACCAAAAAGAATCCCCAAGGATTCAAAAAAGGAAGAAAAGAATCCGATTCATTCATTGATAAAGCATTAGTCCCACTGTCCCTAATTATATGAGCAGAGTCCGATTGAATTGGCCTGGCCCTAGTTCCACTCCTTCTCCCGTGTGTAGGTTTCGAGTTGTTCGAAGGATCGGAGGCATTGTTGTCCGATTCCTAGGATCATTTGGGGGCATCCCACAACTACCGATGATCTTAGACTTCTTCTTTCTTATTCCCCGACCCCCCCCTTAGTAAGCTCCTTCCTTCTTCGTGGTCCCCCTTACGTAATAGCACACTCTAAGACTTCAAAATCAAATTAGGTTATTTTATTCATTGAAGAAAAAGGAAAGCTTCACCCCCTTTCCTTCTTTTGGAAATAGCTCACGCTCACCCTTTCTTTTGGCCTCCCTTCTTCGTGGAAAGCGAGAGCCTCTTTTTTCATGGAGGTGGGCATACCACAAGCCGTTATCCCCAATGTAGGCAAACGTGTTTCTCCATGAAGCCGAGCAGACTTAGTCGTCCAAAGGCCCTACGTCGTTGTCTTTTGCGCCATAAACGCCCTTATTAGGTTAGTACGTGATAGGGGGCCCATTCATTCCTTTCTCCCGCTTTCTCCTCCCTCTCCATCAACTGATAGCGATTCGGACAGTAGGAGTTGTTAGCAGTTTCCCATCCCTGAGGTGGGGAGGTTCTATCGTTCGTCAATGCCTCATCGATTCGTTGATACGTATACAATTGAAAGCGTGACAGCAAGGCATAATGAAGTCCCCCTGTTCGACCCGGAACGAACCTTCGAAACCGGAAGTGGGCTAGAAGGCGTGTTAAGGGATCTTTATGTGTTGTCAAGCTGGGAGAAGCGTAAACTGCATTTCGAACTGGGTGAAGTGGCACATCCATAGTGGTTTGTCATTCATTTCCGTAAGACCCTTGTCAGCATCGGTTTGGAAGCGGCTAATAAGATAGGGGGGGAGGAAAAAACCAGTCGCTCGTAAGCCCCTGGCAGGCACATATGATCCTTTAGCCTTTCCTATTGAACCGCACCATGGTTCAGCCTTTCCTCGGGGAAGGGAATAGACATCTTTCTCGCAAGTCAACCACATCTTACGCAACAAGCAGCCGTACCGGGCGGTCCAATCCATCCAAGTCCCTCTGCTGTGCCATTTCACCTTTCTCTATCGGTTTCCCCAAGACCTTAAAGCGGGGAGGGGGGGGGGGGGGGGAAGAGCATCTGATGCCAATACAGACTCCGATGTCTAAATCAATCATGGAATTTCATCCTCTATCGCACCCGAACTCTTCCTCTCTCAGCTTGCTCTCCGACACGTGTTCTATCCGGATGCGTTGGTTCAAATTCGAATATGTATAGTAATAGGAATGCCTAAACGACCACCATCTCCTCTCACTCCCGTGATCTTGCTTGCTCCCGTCGGTTCGGTCGGGAGCAGCTTGCCCATTTTCCTTCCCAATCGAATCGTTACATTTATGTAGGAATGAAAAGTGAAAGCTGGCCAACCCTTTCATGAATCTGTCATAACCGAAACTAATAAGCTGACTTTCCTTACCTTTATGTCCTTTTACCTAAATTTCCTTACCTGAACCCTTCAGGTTCCACTCATAAGTGCAGTAGTCCTCTTTCTCTTTCTCTTTCTTTAAGTTAGACATCAACCGAAAAACTGACTAACCGACGGGCGTCGAAGGATTCCTGGACTGACTTGCCCTTCCGCTTGCCCTTGCCATGCTTTCTTCTTCTTCTCATCTTCTTTCTTACCAGAGAAGGAATCGCATTTCGGCCTGTCCCTGTCCTCTCCATAAAAAAATAGCTAAAATTCTTCTTGACCTAAAAAGGCATTTCTCTTAGCTGTAAGGCTAGGTAACCTTTTGAGGTACGGATAGCTTTCCTCTTCGTCTTCATCTTCTTGTCTTCTTCTTTCCTCTTCTTGCCTTGCCTTTTCTTCCCCTAACAAGATCGGTCGCTCTCGCTCCCTTGCTAAGAGCCGGGAGGGAAGGCACTTACCGAACCTTTCCTTACTCTTTTTCTAAAAAAAAAGCCGATGATAAGACAAGCGAGTGATTAAGAGCCTTCTTACCTTACCCTTATCTACGCCGATAAGTCCTCACCGATTCTCCCTACCTAAACCTAAACAGACCTAAACCCTAAACCTGTTCCACTAATCTAGTTCCAACACGAACCAGTCCATACTATATTAAGGCTCGGCTTGGGAGCTCTTCCTTCTTGTTCCGAACCATTAATCACGCTATCCCTTCTGCTCCCCCCCTCTATTAATAAGGCACTGAACGGACAGGAAAAGGAATATCGATTACTAAAGCAAAGTCAGGCAACATACTATACTAAGGGCCACCCACTAATAAGAATTTTGAATAGCGCTTTCCCTTTATTCTGCTACCGGTCTTTCTTCACTCTTTCCTGCTCCCCTCTATTAATAAGGCCCCTATTAGTATGGCAAGCAAGCCTCTCTACGACCACTGAATGGAGACCGATCTTGGGAGCATATGAGAAAAGCGTGACTTTCCTAATTCCCACTTACCGTCGATTCGCTTACATGAGGGGACAACCGGAAGTTTTCGACAATACAATACCGTTCGCTCGCTCTAGAGAACATCCTTCTATTCACTCCTATAACAATACCTATGCTTGCTTTAGCGGCTCGCAAATAGCTCACTTACGCATACATACTAACGCTTGCTTTAGCTAATGCAGCATGCAACTGTAAGATAGTCCCGATAGCTACCGTTCGCTGCTACCGACTCGCTACCACTTTAGCTACTAAA
Source organism: Tasmannia lanceolata (assembly GCF_043159265.1). NCBI lineage: Eukaryota > Viridiplantae > Streptophyta > Magnoliopsida > Canellales > Winteraceae > Tasmannia > Tasmannia lanceolata. Next base: position 34,154 of record NW_027518764.1, on the reverse strand, counting down.
ACTCGGAAATCAGAGCATTAGCTCGCTCAAACTCGAAACATCCTATAAGCGAGCTCAACTCATAACTCGACTACTCCTATGATCACTCGGCCTCACCCTGGCATTAGGGGTGTTGCCTCACTAGTGCCTGCGGTATGAGGTAGGGATTCCTTAGCATGGGTATAAAGGAGATATCTATATTAAGTAATAAGTCCCTGGGAGAGTACCCCAACAGATAGAAGTCGGACTAAAAACCCGGAATTTAGGTATTTTAGATCTCCGAAGTTCCCATCTGTCCTGTCCTTATAGTAGAACTAAGATTAGAGCTTGGATGAATACTTATTAACTACAGAACTACAGGTCCCATCTTATAGACTGGAACTCACAACTAGAACTCAAAGGCGAACTCCTGGCTTGGCTCACTTACTTACACTCAGAAGCCTTGCTTCCCGATCCTTACTCAGTCCAAGAAGGGGATATGATCTTACTTGTTTAGCTGCGGATCCGTTCCCAGCCTTAGTTAGTCCAAGAATGGCAGTTCCCCTCCTGCCTGCCCAAATAGTAGAACTAGAAGTCAGAGCTCTAAACCTGGATTTGGGATCCCTAAAAGGACCTATTATTCTTATTCTAAAGTACCATTGGAGCTTCTTTTAAGGATATCGGTAGTTATAGTGAAGTCCTAACCAGACAACAGATCAGAGATCAGGTCTTTTCAATTCATACGGCTTTTGCCCTGCCAACAGTGTTCCGCTCTACTTGCTACTTACTACTTACTACTTACTCGCGCCCTTAACTTCTCTAACTTGACTTCCAGCTTATTCCAAAATCAAAGCTACTTGCTTATAAGAGCAAGGTGCGTAGCTGGCTTGTTAAAGCATGGAAAGGTATCCAGAAAGCACAGTAACAGCTATGAGATAGCCGCCCTCTCACCTAATACCCGCTACTAAGGATTGAAAGTAGCACAATCGGCTATAGGGCAGAACTCCAGATCTACGAATAGCCGCGGGCAAGCACCTTTAACAAGCAAGTAGCTAGCTTCCACCTTACTTAACAGCAAGGCGCGAAAGCCTTCGCCTATAGCTTCTACTTCTACTTAGCAGCCCAAATAAAGTACCCCTTTAACACACAAGTACGCTCACGCTAGTACAAAAGTAAGTAAACAACCTGATCTGCTCCTTTGCCCGTTGTTCGCATCTCGTTCTTTTCAACTGCCATAACGGATTCATTAAAGCCTTAGATTAGAACAGGAGTTTCCCCGCCTTCATGTCAACCCAGACCCGAAACTAGAGATTGACTTAAGGAAAGTGGCCTGTTGAACATATGCCGTACCCGAACTACTCAAGTTAGCCCCCTACTGCCTGATCTACGACCAGGACCAGACCCTTGCTTAAACAAACAAGCCAACAGTTCTATGCTCGAGAACTAAGTACTTAAGCTCGCTAACGCACCACATCTACTTTACTGCGTAACCTGATCTCCGAAAACATAGTCCAACTAGCATGTGATAAACATGACGCTAACCTTCCTTAACAGCAAGGCTACGCAGTCTCTAACGAGCAACAAAGCTACGCACTTGCTTCTGAGCCAGGAGCGTAGCACTCTTGGTTATCGTCTCATTGGCATTGGCTCTATTTCCTGATTCACCGGCCTAAGCAACAACAGTCACTTTCTTCTAATAAGAAGCTAACGCACCTCTGCCTCGTTACTACTTCCTTGCTCGTTGGCATCTGCTCTACGAATTATTGGGAGAATATCAAAATCATAAGAAAGCTCTAGCCGAAACAAGCGTCGCTACTCCGTTATCCGACTTCCTATTTAGCCGTTACCCGTATCTTCTGACGAGCAAATAAAAAACCTCTTATGAGCAGCTGACAACCTGACCTACCTGCCCGTTCCTAGCTATGCTACCCCTTTCGTTCCGCACCTGACCTATTGGCCAGTAGCTGTCGCACCTCTGTCTCGTTACCTGATTAGCTTCGCTACCTTCTCACATGAGCGTTGCCTCATCCGTCTCAATCCAAGATCATCTCATAGGACACTCAAACTCGTAGGATTCTACAGAACGGGGAGATCCTGTTGGTATCGTATCATTGAACCGTAGTATTTCCTGATTCACCGGCCGTAGCAAGCCTATAGCTTGTTTTAGTTCTTATTCGACACATGGATCGGGAATCAGAGCAAAGAACTACGAGACTAGTTCCGAACTCGGGAGCTACTAATTCCTAAAATGCCTAAGTAAAGCTTTCCCACAGCTGAAGCAACTAAATCGGGAAGAAAAGAGAGTAGTAGCTCAGATATCCGAAGGAACAAACATAGCTTCCCCGCACCTACGAACGCCCGGCCATCGTAGCAAAACAAGCTCGAAATCCCCACGGTTTCCTCCGGCTCGCTTGGCTCGATTGCTTAAGCTACTAAGTCGGGAATCAGAACAAGAGTGGGTTGTTCCTAGTTCCGAGGTTGGTAGCTGCCAGGTTTGCGAGCGCTTGTGAGCGTGTGCCTCTTAACTCAATATTGGGATTTCCTGAGTCGAGTGAAAATCAGGAATTTACCTTTGGCTCGCGAATGCTAATGCGACTCGAACATCAGAGCAAGAGAGTAGTTGCTCTTTGTTCTGAGGGAAGTAGCTACTAGAAGCACTCGCGGATACTCGCTTGTTGCTCCACCTCACGCTCGAACGAGAGTGGTGAACGCAAGTGAACATATGCGGCTCGTTGTTGCTTGTTGCTGTTCGTAGGGAGTTGTTCGAGTAAAGGGCTAACGGGTAGAGACGGCATACGAGTTAGCTTAGCTTCTTGGCTAGCCGGGTAGGGAAACCCGAAACTACCGCTCTCTAACAACAGCTACTACTTGGCTTTGGCCCTATCTTGAATGCCAGTTCCACTCTGGAGAACAACAACTACTGTGACTTCAGTTCCCTACCCGGCCTTAACAGCAACAACACCTTTAGCCCGAGAAGCAAGCTACTGCTTACCTTCATTAGCTTACAGTTCGAGAAGAGAAGCGAAGCTATGCGAAGCTGACTTGTTAGGTTGCGCTAGCTACTTGCTTGTTAGAGTAAGGCTTAGAAGCTAAAGATGAGATTACTGATTTACTTGCCACATCAGCTACTTAGCATTCCTTGCTCGAAAACAAGACCTTACTTGCAGTTAGAGAAGGAAGCGAACAATTAATGCCATGTTTGAGCTTCTAGTCCCACTTTCGTGCCTATCTCGCCAGGTCGAAGCTACTATGCCGGACAACATAAAAGTCTCTGTTCACTCGATGCCTAAGTAAAGCTTCCCCTAAGCCGGAATAGCGCTTACTCAGAGTTACTTCCAGTTTACAGAGGGCTCACTTGGCCTACGAACAAGAGTTCTCGCCAACTACAGTTTACCCGGCCAGTTCCACTCCACAGCTAAAGCTACTGCGACTCGGGAATCAGGGCAGGCATGCCCATAGATCCGAAGTAAACAAGGGAATCGCGAACCGCTTGCTTAACCAAAGTCAAGTCCTATGCCCCTTGCTCGTTGGCCGTGGCTCATCTGTTTAACCGTGCTCGACAACTAGCTACCGCACCTTACCTGCTTTCCGAAAACGTGGTCCAACTCACATGTGATAAGCATGGGAAAACATTCATGTGATAAACGTGTAGCTAGCGTGACTATTGCCGCTTTCCCGCGAGTTAGTAGCCTAGGGACAAACTCCTTCTATATCTATAGGCGACATTACCTATTATCTAAGAAACCACATTTACCGAGTCCTGGGCGAGACCCCTTTCTCGAGCTCCTTTTATTGCATATGGAGCTTCCCTTTAAGCCCGGGAATCAGATCTATCTGTTCGATTCATACGTCTTTTGTATTACTTTGCTATTCTTTTGTCTTTGATACTTCGGTAGCTATAAAGGTCCTTTAATGGCAATTACAAGGCTCCCCTCATTGAGTAGCAGATTAGAAGGGATTCTCAGTAAGCTAAATGGTCTGTCTAATATGAGCGTCTCCTACTTCTTAAGCAACTCCAGTTATTATTATTAGCCGTTACTCGACTCGAACAACAAACCGTTCCCTACTTACTACTGGGGCATCCTCTCTCTCACGAGCTACTAAAGTACACACTAACGATAATTCTCATACCGGACCTGTAGTAGCAAAACCAGAGTCCCTGCCCACGCTGCTAACGCTGGCTTAACCATTGCTTTAGCTCGAGCTCCTATGATCACTCCCCGATAACTCTAAGATAGGGGGTGTTGCTGGTGTAAGATAGTAGTAGTTCGAGTTAAGTCCTATAAGGAGATTAGTATTAGTAGAACTCAGTTCCGCTTGCTTTCCAATTAGTCCCATCCTCCCCTGACCCTTTACCTGGAACAGCCAATCAATCAAAACAACTACAGGCTCTATGATCACGTTCTCCGTGGCATGAAATCCCTTACGTGACAGTTCATTAAAAGAATTGGGGATTAGCACGCTTAGCTACTGCAATCAGGGCGGGCAAGCTACCTAGTGTTCCAAAGCTACAAGGGAATCGCGAACCTGCTGCTTGCTTATTACTCAGATCTCAATACCTTGATTTTAGTTCCAATTGGGATTACTCGCCTGTTCGCATCGTTAAAGCCTATGAACGAGTGATTCGAATGTCTCACCATTTGGCCTGTTGTGAACTGGCCTTTGAACTATAGCTAATTGGTTGAGCTTTGCTCTATGCTGGCTGAACTGTTCCTATGCCTGCTCGAACAGGAAAGCCTAACGAGCAAATAAACCGTTAGCCCGATCCACTTGTTGCCCGCTTGCTTTCGCACCTCGCTTCCGCATCTACTTAGTTAGCATCCCAAATCCGCGTACCCCTGCTTCCTTTAACACGCTAGTACACAAGCTACTAAAGCTAGTAAGCTAGTATACACGCATTTGCCCGATTGCTTTAACAGCCGCTTTACCTCCTGGTTCCCACCTGTCCTGTCCAAAACTATGGAACTAATCTGAAAAGTCGATTTGCTAGATCAGAACGTGAACTCCAAGTTTGAGAATCGGGGTATACAAGTTAACCACCTCGAATCGCTCCATGCCCGCTAAAGCTAAACTAAAGGAGTCCTTTACCAAGTAAGCTACGCACCCGTGTTTACCCGCCTCACCCGATCTTAGCTCGGACATGCCAACAGCCAATCCTTACTCGTTTCCCTGGGACAGCTAATCAAAACTACTACGGCTTGAATCCGTTATCTTTGAGACTACCGTTAGGCCTCTATAAAGTCATTTAACAGCAGCTAGACACAAGTTCTGACAACCCTCACACGAGAGCCAAAACTAAGGCTTTCATTAAGCTAATTCGCCCATACAATAGAACAAGGAGAGCAATCAACGCTATGGCTCCTTTAGGCCAATTCCCGCCTTAGGCCCCCTACTGTGACAAAAAAACTACGCATCCCACATCAGCAAATGCTATCGCCGAAACAACCCTTTATCAAGCATATCACCATGCCCTGGTACAGACCCAATCTTCACTTTTCGACATCCGTAACGGATTAAGAAAAGCGTTCTAACAGCAGTTACACAGCCCCTGAATGTCTTAGATAGCAGTAAGTGAAAGAAGGGTACTAAGTAGCTGGGAATGCGGCTAGCTCAGCTAGTTTACTTACTTGTTTGTACTCCCATCTGAAATACTACTTGAAAGTCCATATTCAACTCAAACAAGAAGCAAGCTACCTAGCTCGTTTACCCTAACTACTTAAACGAATCAATCTCCCACTTCTCCTACGAACTACCATGCTCTAACTCCAGTTTACAGAACGCTAAGCTTGCTTGTTTCACAGACACAGACCTTTTCCCCTAACAGCCGTAGCTCCGTCTGCCGGCTCATCTGTTTACCCGAGCTTGGCTTGCTTATACCGCTAGCAAGAAGCAATCCTTACCCTTACCTAACTTACTGTGAAAGAAGGCTACACAGTAGGCTAGGCTAAGCGAAGCGAAGCAACTAGTTTACTTGCTTGCCAGTTCTGAACAACAAGAACAACTCGCTAGCTCCAGTTACCACTCTCAAAGTCGAAACAGCCAACAAGCAACTACTGCGCTACCTTGCTCGAAAACAAGCTCCCTTTCTCTGTGCTGTACTAGCTCTCTTTCCTGATCGGAGACCACGAAACAACCTTTAACAAGCCAGTAGCTAACGATCCTGGCTCAGAAGGTGCTAGGCTTGTTATGAACCGAAGGTTGAAGGTTGAGGAACCTCAGGTTGAGCTACTTGTTTACTTACTTGCTCGTTAGAGGGGGGAGGCTAAAGCAGTCTCTGCACTGGGATTAGCTCTATTATGGGAGTTTACTTGCTTGAAAAGGTGCGAACGAAGAGAGCTAGTCAGGAGTAGAACAGAAGCATGAGTTGAGTGGTGAGCTAAAGCAGGGTAGCGAAACTAGGAACGGAGTTGGCTTGTTAGAGCTAGGCTGTTGAGTTAAAGTAAGCGAGCTAGTCATACGAGCCAGTGAGCTAGGCAGCTTGCTGTAGTTGCTACGGTAAACTGGAGTGAAACGAGTTGGCAGTAGAGACTGAGGGCTAAACTGGTTGTTCGTAGAGAAGTGTCGTTTATAAGAATGAGAGGATCAGCAACGCGAGCAGTGAGAGCAAGAACTAGAAGAGACGGGACGAGTGGGTACTCTTACGGTATTGGCTTTCAAAGCTGTGATTGGCTAAACATGTCGTTGGAACGCTTTAACAAGGCCGTTACGGAGATGCGAACAAAGCAAGCCGCAGCTCGCGATCATAGGAGCTATGGACTTCGGCACTTGGAGCTAATCGTCTCCTAGCTGTTCTTCCCGAGTAGCATTAGCAAAAGCGAGCGTAAGGGAGATGGAACCACAAACACTGATTTGGAATTCACTTCAGAGATCTCAAATAGTGGCTTTTGAGATAAGTGGTGAGTGGACAGGACGGATGGAAACTAGAGCTAAAGCAAATCTTTAGTTCGAAGTTCCCTACTATTAATTAGTATTAGTAGCTAGGAAGCAAATCCTGTAGTTAGCTCGAAACCTTGCAACCGGGAAAGCAGGAAACGCTGCTAGGGGAAAGAGAACTACAAGAAGTCTACTCAGTCCCAGTACTCCTTCTCGATAAGTAAGGTAGGGGCTGGGCACCAGGACTATAATGTAAACATTATAGTCGGGTGGGAAGGGCTTTCAGCCCCTTCACGCATCTGAGTGTGATCGCAATAGTCTTTCTTGTTTGTGGTCATAATTTAGATGTGTCTAGAAGGCAGTCTCAGAGGCTCTTTCGAGGGTATTCTGAGACCAACCTCCGTCTTTCGATGGTGAACCAGTGTTGGGCATAGTTCACACACCGATCGAACTTGGTTCATCGCCAAGCGCCATCCCTCGGCTACTTCAATGTGGTCGACTAGAGAGGGATCTTGGGGGTTGCGCCCTATCCTTAGGAGTCTCGCGATCAGGTGAGCATGGTGACTTCGGGTAGTTCAGAAGAGTTAGCTAAGCCGACAAAGCATCTCGTTCTCAGCTGGTTGTAGGAGTCGTTGATTCACCGTAGTGCACTCAGAGCCGGAGCAGTCGAAGTAGCCCTGTCGGTGAAAGGCTCAGTTCATGTGTCAGTCAGAAGTCATTGCATGAAAGCTCAGCGGGAAAAAAAGACAAGAAGAGCCGCACGGTCAGAAGCCGATGGTCCATCCTTTGTCTCCAGGCAAGAAAAAGATTCAAGGAGTCATTGCTCTAGCCCGAAAGATAGAAGCCAGGAGGGAGGTTCGCCTTTTTTGTCTTTGGTCTGTCTTGTCCGTCCAACCAGTCATAGTCGCATAGGTGAGTTTGCCATCTGGCTTTCATTTCACTCAGCCACAATCAATTCAGCGTTAGGCAGTCAAGAAGCCTCGGGGAATAGGGGGGAGCTTAACTCTACTGAAAATAAGAAAGAACTCCAGTGGGTCTCAGCCACGATGAGTGTCCTATAACTAGCGCTACTATTCATCCATTGCTACTACATGGTTGCGGCGATTCAAAACCTCACCTCTCATCCAAAGAAAGAATGGAAGACTGCCTCGCTTGGGGAAGCCCAAGCCAACAAACGAGTTCAGTTCCGTAACGAGCCATGAGAGCAAGAGATTGAGCTGAGCGCCCTAGCGCCTATAGCAACAGGCAAGAGATTGATTCACTTTATTAAAATAGAAAGCAAGTCAGCTAAGCCAAACAAGCCAATCTGATCTGTACCATGTGACCAACCCTAGGTTTTGACACTCTCAAGGGACAGCTTTCTCCACCAACCAGTGATCCACAAGGAAGGTCCTTGGCTTGCATGTTATTCTAGATCATTCAAGTGGTCTAGCTTATTCCCCATCTAACCAATAGAGGGGGTTCGGGGGATCCCAATGAGCACTGCTATTGGATCAACTGGATGCTTTACTGCCTCCCACGCCTTTCACTCCTCGTGATCAAGAAATCTATACTCGAGAAGGGTCGGTCTTCTATTGCGCAGGGGTTAAGAAAATTTTTACATCGAGTTTAGTTCCCCTACCTTCTTTCTTACTTGCCCCCCCTGGCCTGGTTCCTTAACTAGCTCCTTCCTGTAACTAGATCGGCTTACCACAGGGAGAAGAGAAACCCCTTGATTCTCGGTTAATAGCCTGTAGCCCCAAGTAGGATTTGAACCTACGACCAGCTGATCGAACTAGCAAGACCGTCTCCTGAAAGACAACTAAGGTGCAACCAACAGGCAGAACACAGCGGTAAGTGAAGAACCAAGCCGGGTTGCTCCTAGGGCGACAGAACCAACACAGTCGGTGAGCTAAGTCCAAAAAAGCCAGCCAGGGTAGCTAAGGGACAAAGCAAGCTAGGGATAGAGCTTCACGAAAGCTCACAACCAGGGAGTCGTATTTCCCCTTTAGACTACTAACAATAAAAAGAGATTCTAAGAATTGCATGTGTTAAGCATATCAAATTTCTAAAGTGACAAGTCACAATCAGTTGATCTCTCTCTTTCTTCAAACAGTCAGAATTACACCATCCGGTGACCGGCTTCGCGAGACCATTTCGATCTACTCTTGGCTAAGCTCTACTGGGCGGAGGTTTATCGATCAACTATCAGACTGATTTTAAGAAAGAAAAAAGTCTTCTTTATATAAAACATTTGGAAACGGAGTGAGCCTTCTAATTCTAAGATTGAGACTAGCAAGCCAGTAGGTGAGCGATCCACCCGGCTACTGATGGGTGTCTTCTAGAACCAAGCCGTCTTAGCGCCCTGATAGAACAAACCAGTCTTTGAGCTGAGTCTTTGAACCTGGTTCCATCAACTTCCATCCAACCAAGAGAGGCACCTACGGCAAGGGAGGAGATCATTCCCCCAACAAGCCAGTTGGTGAGAAGGAAGTCAAACTAGCCGAAAGCCAGAGAAAGAGAAAGGCAAAGGAGAAAGGCTTGCCGAATGGGGTCAGTAGCAAACGAAAGCGACCAAAGTCTGAAGGGTAAGCCAGCGAGTTCAGGGAACCGAAGGGACTAGTACCGCACTCCCTAAATAAAGATATTCTCATAATCTATTTTGAAGGAGATAGTCGATGATCAAAATCAGATAGTATATGACCTGCGGGAGCTAATACTACTAGAGGAAATTCTAAAACACCAACTTGGCTTGGCATCAAAACAGGTTATGACAATCAATCTATTCCAGTTTGTTTTGTATGGCCATTTCTATTCAATAAACCCTTGCGTTTAGACCACCTGATGGGTAAAACTACTGGTCCCAAGAAAGAAATGATAATTTAAATTCAAATGCTCGGGGGGAGGGATCCCGGTTCAAGGGCTTGTAGTATTCTTTCTCGCCTTCGGCTCCCATGCCTTTCTCCGTTCCTTCATACGGAATGAATAGGGGCGCATCTCTCCATAAACCCTGGAGGGTGATCTATAGAATAGTAGTGATTCCTCCTTTTCAAGTAGTTCTCTTCCCCGGCCTGAGATTCTTTCTTGCCCATACTCTGTCCCCTCACTGGCTTGCGAGCTACCTTTGTTACGAGCATCGGGACCTTCTTGAGCTGTAAGACTAGTTCTGCTTTAAAGTCGGAAAGGGTGCTCGAGTTTGCTTAGATCCAGGCTTGCTTGCTTTCAGTCTTATTTTAACCCGAGCCAACAACCGTTGCTTCTTCGTTCAGAGATTGACCTTTTTCTAAAGCCTCGTCAAGAGGAACACAGACTCGCCGGGCTTTGACCATGTCTCCCGAAAAAGAATTTCAGTACATATGGCGCAAGACGATTTCACATATCGAGGTCGGAATGGGATCGGGTGTTGGCACGTCTTGCAATAGTGCCCGGCTTCTACAATTTACTTAGGTGGGCTGGAACCTTCGGTAGAGTCACGGTCGGTGGTGCCTGTGTCTTTAGAAGGCATTGGAGTGACCCTAACACCAAACCAACCGAACTCATACTTCATGCAACAGCCACGTATTTTATTGAATTTAATAATATCATTCAAATTGGCAAAATTAAGATAAGATGTATTAAAAAAGTATTAAATTGTATTATATACTAAAAAAAGCATTAAATAAAGCAGAAAAGGGTGGGTATCCAGTACGTTATTGAGGAAAGGTAGCATAGTTTGGTGCATGAAAAGACTGTGCTGCTCCCTAAAGAGAAAATAGAGAGACTTTTTTTGCCCGCCATAAACGTAAGGGCGTGATAGGGGGGATACTATACTCAGAAGGGCGTGAGAGGGGCCTGCCCTGCTTCCCATGCACCTACTTCTCATGCCCGATGATGTTAAGGCCCGCTTCCTTCCCGGCCCCTTCCCCGAAGGGCTGCCCTCCTTCCTCGCTTAGTAGCTCCTTCTCTTGTCGTCGGACGACCAAGCAGTTACCTTCGCTCCACTTGAACACCTACTTCTCTTGCTCTCCCTCGAACTCAAAACCCCTTCAACCTTGTTTCCCATGCAGCTTGCCCGGGAGCTCCAGCTTCCGCTTGTTTTCGCTTCCTACTTTCTATGCTATTGCTTTAAGAGTGACTACCCTGCCTACCATGTTTTGGTGGGAGTGACTGCTTCCCATGCTTGTTTCCTATCCATCTATGCTTGCTTCCCTGTTTCCTGGGCCCCCTTACTAATAGGGGGGAGTTTTAAATCTTTCCTTAAGGGAAAAAAGAGAACTCCTTACCCTTACTCTGAATTGGGGTTGGGTTGGTTGGTTAACTCAATTCTGTGATCTCAGTTAAGCGCTTGTTAACAAGCTACACTACAATCATTCCTTTCATTCAGATAAGGTGAGGTAACAGGAGTCAATAAAGTAAAGGAAAACTAAGCTAGCTCATTCGGGCCTTACTCTGTTCACTCGCGTTCACAGCGGCCCGAAACTATAAGAAACTGACGACTTTTGTACTTGAGTCAAGGAGAAAAGAGGATCTAAACTTAACCCGAAGGCCTGTCGTTTCCTAACTTTATCCTTCTTTACTCCTTAATGACTACTTAACTGAACTACTAAGAATGACCTGGACACGCCAGTGCCAACTTTGCCCGATAACAAAGGCCTTATCCGGACATAAAACCTTGACACTTGAAACCAGGCACTTCCAACACTAAAAGAAGAAACCAAGAACGGTTCCCTCTTCTATTGGCCTCTCCATTACCAAGCTCAATTCCCTCATCACCTCTGACAAGAAAATGGAGTGCCAAAAGCATAGTAGTCCTATACCCCCACTCTAATATAAATTCTCTTGGATAACTCGAAAGTTTCCCTACACACTGAATATAACATTTCCTATGAATCACTTGTTCATTTTTTTTCTGTTCTCAGCAGCCTGGCCCATACAGTTAAGGGTATTGAAACTGCGTTCCCTATCTGTATCGACACTCAACCCTATTTGTATCTGGCAGATACTACTTGATGGTTCAATTAAGGAGGTCAAAGACCCAGAAAAGAAAGAAGGGGACACCAACAACGCTGTTATTAATGAATGACTTGCGAAAGTCATATCCGTTTCTCAAAAGCTTTCCCCTTCATTGCAATCGCTAGTTCCTCTGATCCCTAAATGGAATCAACCGATGTGTGACCCTGCCTTCTGGGTCTTAGCTCAGGGAAAGGCTAATCAAACTTGCTTCATTTTTAGGACTGATAACTATACCATCAGACCTGCTTCAATCCGGCTCAACATCCTCTTTCTAGGCGGGTTTAGTTGATGAGCCTTAAAATAAAGAAATGAAGCTTAAGCAAAGAGACCTAACAGACGGAATACAGCAACTCAAATAGCCGCCGTATATAGGCCTGTATTCCTTATTACCCTTAATAGTATCACCATCTGACTCGTAGCACGGGGGGTCCCCCCGCCTAGGCACAGTTCTCCGCAATACAAGCTTTTAACAATCACCGAAGATACACAATAAAGACGCAGCTAGGTCAGCAATGGGTATACCAGCCAGGGGTATAATATAAAACCGCAATATATACTTTCAGAGGAGGATTGATGTGCATGTCATCTGTCAGGCGAATCCATGCGCATATATAGATAGATATATAGATATAGATTTGTATACCGAAGGGAATGCTCTCTATATTTGACTCCTATAACAAGTAGGGTTTTCAGTCCATAAAGGATTTCTAAATCAAACCCTATCGTATATTTCGATCAATTACTTCGCACCATTCATCCGGAGTAAAAAAGATTCTCCCTATAGGGATGACTCCGCCATAGAGGCGAGAGAGATAGGAAGATGTCTCGGGATTGATTAAAGCGATTTCTACCTTAGAACTTCTGGCAACCGGCATAATCAATCTTCATGGAAGGGAGTAGAGTCATCGTTATATGAACACAGCAACGGCCAAAACCCTACCATATCCAGTAGCATCAGTAGGTCAATCCCGTGTCCCATGCCGCTCAAGCCGCAGCTCGGCGATGAGCAGCTCCAACCTTCGAACGTAAAGCATGAGCCGCCCCTGGCCCGCCCTTAGGAAAGGCCGACAGAAGCGGGTAGGGTGGGATGAGAGAGAGAGAACGGGAAAGGCTAGGGATCAGAGGCCCTCGACAGCGATTTCAAATCATCAGCTTTTAGGTTGAGGTGGGGTGATCGATCCATGGTGGGACATCCTTAAGTTTACGTCATAGGTGGGGAAGAGAGTTCATTAGCGGGTGGGATGACCATAACGAAGGAAGGTGGTGGTAGAGATCTATCCGTCTCTAGGGCTATTGGGGCCGCGAGGCGGCTTTTGATAAAGCGTCGATATCTCCTACTCAAACAGTAAATCAAAGTATGTCTTTTCGGTATGAAATGCATTCATCAAACTTCTTAAGATGAACGGCGGGAGAAGGGATACCTAATTCTTCGCCATTCTCGTTGAGCAAGTTGTATGAGTTATGGCCAACCTTTTCCTAGTAGGCCTAACCAAAGTGAATAGAAAAAACTATGCTTACCCTTGTCTCCAAGACGTGCCAGAGTAGGACCTTGTCTCCTGGATTGAAGTTCTTCTCTTTGGCATGCTTGTCAAAGGATTTCTTCATTCGATTTTGATGTTGCTTCATATATATATATATATCTTTCGACTTGCTTTTTTGAAGCTGTTTTCTTCCAATTCGAGTAGTTGCAAAAAGATACGGGCTAGAGATGCTTTATCATCCTGGATGCTGAGGTGAAGTGCACTCAATTCCAGAGGGACTTCCAGTCAAACTGGCCTAAAGGTTTTTTTTTAGAAAACTTTTTCTCAGTGATGCGACTCTGAATATAATACCGGCATCCGTTTTTCGTGCCACTGCTTCTGATAGTGAACCTGGACACTCATTTCGTTCCTCTGCTGATAATTTCATTCGAATGGAAAGTGATAACTTTCAAGAGCGAAACATTCACTAGTATACAACTCAGTCCTGCTATTACTATTGCAATTGCAGCCATTTTCTATTATTCTCTCTAACCCTCTAACTAGCCCTATGGACAAGGCTTGTTTATTGATTCTTGACTTGCGCCAGTCATCCCCCTGGTCGCCAATGTTGACAATTTTCATTGTCAAGATACTCTAGTGCATGGAATGCCCTGTTGCTGACATTGAAGATGAATCCATGAACAGAAGACTTAACGAGGATGTACTGCCCATCACCGACTGAACAAGGGAAGGGGTCAAAAGTCAGTCTAATGTTATTCTTTCTGAGTTCAAAGAGTCCACGCGAATCAGTAACCTGACGTTAGCGCGGATCAACTTGATCAATCAACTCCATTTGGCTGGCCTGGCCCTCTGATTCGAATTAGTGTGGATCGGCTCTGTGATTCGCGCGAAGGCGATTCGCCTCTTACGCGTTAACACGAAGAGTCTTTCAATCGGGCGGCGGAATATCGACGACGATTCAGAGACTCGAAGACCTAAACTTAAGACAGGCTGGGCTACCCACGATTCGATGACTCAAATCCCACATGCTCCTACTTGGTGAATCTGGCGACTTGGCGAGTGCGCGAATGGGTTAATGGGCGAGTGGCCGATAGTTCAACTCGGCGATTGGATGATCCAGACAAAAAGGTGCTGTCCTATTACGTAAAGGCGACTGGGAACGCGAAGCGACATCTAAAGTTACATGAAACTCGAGCATCTACTTTGCGGTACTGCAGTTGTAACTTCATCTTAAAGCAAAGGATTATGCCGGCAAGAAATCCTTTGCCACAGTCCGTCCAGATTTGGAAAGATTACTACTCCCGAGATACTGCCGCTTTTTCATGAGGACTCAGCCGTTAGAAAACAAAACGCAAGGAAACGGCTGATTCAGTCACAAGCACGACCTGTATTGTCAGGCATGCGTTACAGGAAAGTGAAGGCGACCCCATATTCTCAACATGACAAAACCGACCAGGTGGAAAATTATATAAATAAAAGAAGAATGGAAGAGGGATCGATCGGTGACTGGAGCAAAGGGCAGGACTTGAGTGCTGCAAATGAGCGGTCCCCTCTGCTCCTAAGAGTAGAGAAGCTTCCGCCTGTAACATTGAATTTCGACACGCCTGCCCTATAGAGTAAGGCAAAGATGTAGTATTAGTATCAGCCGGCCAGCTGTGAAACAGTGTTTGGTATTGACACTTTTTTTGCCTACATTGTCAGTTTGTACGGATCTTTGCTTTCTTTTGATGTGTGATGCACGTCAAAGTAGAACAAATTACTGGACCTGGAGCTTCTAGAAAGACAGGGAGGAAAGAAAGGAAGACTGAAGTGGATAGTTGAACGAAACTTGAAATAAGAAAAAGGCAAATCCAAAAATCGGATGCAACTCACTATGTGAGAAGGAAGCTGGGTATATTAGAGCAACCATTAGAAACTGGAAAAGAATAGATTCCTTGACTATATCCTTGACTATAGTGGGCTATTTATCAATAATGTTGCTAGCGCATTGTCAATCGTCGAAATTCCAACTTCATAGCTTCAATTCAGAATGACCAGGGAACCTGCAAACGAGACGAGATCAAGAAGGAGAAAGAGGCGAGGCAACAACCTTCTTTCTTCAGCAAAAAACTTGAAACTTGGAGAAGAGGTGATAGAAGAGCAAGCCAAGAAAGGATGCTGGAAAATAGATGGGTCTGACTGGGAATGACACATTCCTTGATGAACCAGTGAGTACTGAAACTATTCGGTAATATTCGAGAGCAAGCCAAATAAAGCCCCAGGCCCGGACGGCTTTCAAGTGAACCTATTCCGGGACTACTTTCAACGAGATCTAGTGGAATTTAGGAGAAATGGGGCCCTTACGTAATAGGGTTAGTAAACTCAAAATTGATCTCCCTGATCCCAAAGGAAACCAGACCTGAGTTGTTAGAGAGATTCAGACCTTCCACAGCGACAAAGGTCATAGCAAACAGATTGGGGAGAAAGAACTTCATTCACAGCCAGGAAGGCGCAAGGGAGCTTTCATCAAGGACAGAAGCATCATGGAGAACATATGTTGTGTCCAAGAAGCCATCTATGAAGCCAAACGAGGGAAAAGAAGACACGGATGATAGTCAAACTGGACATGGACAGCTTTATGCCTTAAAAAGATAGGGCTAAATTGGAGATTCATCTTTCAAATCCAATTTCTTTGAGAATCGCCCTGCATTTCGGATTGCAGCAATGGTAAATGGCAGACCAGGAAGCTTTCAAAAGTCGCAGAGGAATCCCCCTACCTATACATAATGATTGCCGAAATCCTGGGTAGATGACTCAACAGAGCAATGGAAGAAGGGGGAATCAAAGGTATGCTTCTAGCCCCGACTGCAAGAGCAATGAATCATTGGCTTTTCGCCGATGACACGAAACTAGTAGGGGAAGCATCATCCAAGGAAGCTAAGGGTCTCCGATAAATTCTAGAGCAGTTCTGCAGAGCCTCTGGAGCAGCAATTCACTCAAGGAAAAGCTCCTCTAAGAGAAGAGAGCCCAGAGAAGAATCCAAGATATGTTGGGCATCAGTGCAGCTAGGAGTGAAATCTATTCATATAAAGTCAAGTCAGTCCCTGGGAAAAAGACAAGCAAGAAAGACTGGCCTTACTAATATAGGGCTTACTAATAGGAGAAGAAAATCCAACGAAGAATAATTGCACTGGAGCAATCGGTACGGTGGCTATCGCTCCCTGGAAGAGTCAAACTGATAAAGGTGGTGCTGGGAAAGATTTGATAGAACCTTGACAGGGGTGGAAGAGCGTATAGATCAAATCATGAGATAATTGTTATGGAACGGCACAGTCAAAGGGTAGTATGGAAAACGGTTTGCCAACCGGGTGTCGCGGTGGGAGTGTCAGCCGAATGCTCAGAGCTAAACAATTATGGAGAACTCTAACATCTTCGACCATTATTGAAGGGAGGGGGCGGAAATAGCTTAATGGGTTTGGTAGAGAAAAACCTTTCGAAGAATGACTAGATTACGATATAGGCTCAGAAAAGAGGATATGAGTCTTTCCCGGCCGGGTGGATGGGAATGATTCAAACATGGAATCTCATTCAATCACCACCTGGGTTCCTGGAAAATAAATCTCTGGAAACACTCAGTTTGTGGAGAATGCCCCCTGGAGGAAGCTCATTGCAAGGAAACGGAAGTGGGCGTGCACTTTCAATGGTAAGGCATATCTGAAGTATGAAATAGGAGCGCCTTCTCTTTCTCGCGCGCGCCTTCAAAAAGTAATCAGCAGATGGACAAGGCTTACTAATAGGGCGAAATGGCTTTTTTTTTATGCTCCACTACGAGCTAAAAGGCGTGTCGAAAAACGAACTATGAACAAAGTGCATTTCTTTCTTCAATCATTCATTCGATAGGCTCCTCGGAGGCAGGACACATGCAGTTCACTCGGCCTATTGGAATAGAAGGATTTATTATGCTAGAACTTCCTGCTCTGCTCTCACGTTCATATACCATACCCATGGGGAAGAGGACCGAACGGAACCAGCAAGCAACGCCCTATTAGTTAAGTCAAGTTCAATTACCTAACTAATGGGGGCCCCTATTAGCGCCCCTCTCACGTAAGTTCAAGTTCGCTTGCTGGTTTCCGCCTCCATTTTGTCGTGCTGCTATGATGTAACGTGCAGTCGTCCCGAGGCAGCAGGATGTATGGTATAGGGCCCCCTATTTCCTCTCCTACAGTCAGTGGCTTATTCGGCGCTATATCACAATTCATTAATTCTCGGGCATAGCTGTTCACGAAACGTGGCATGGGACATCTGTCGGCGGCGGGAGTCAACCATCCGAGCGAGAGGTCAGACCAATCCCATTCATCCTGGTCCGATCCGAACGGATCTTGTTGAATGAATTGATCCATTGTTGTATGCCCCTACTTCTTAGTGAATTTCTTCCTACTCGGACCCGCCTACTTCCTTTTACGACTCCTGAGATATGGTGGAATCAAATTGTTATGGTGGAGAGTGGGGAGTGAAAACACCAATGCAGCAGAGAACGACCACATGAATCTTTTTCAACTTCACTTATTAAGACAGACGACCGAGAAAGAAAGGCTCCGCGTTCTCCAAGTGGTTGATCTTAGCGTGCTAGCCGCTGCTTCATTTCGTATAGCGATAACGCTTTCTCTTTCTTAGCGCTCCGCCCCGCGGAGAACTCTGGTTGCGCTTTGGTTGGCTTTCTCTTATAGGTCTATTTTCTCTGACTTGACTCAGCTTGACCTACTTGACTCAGCGGTTAGAGTATCGCTTTCATACGGCGAGAGTCATTGGTTCAAATCCAATAGTAGGTAAAACCGGCCGAAACCCCCGCTTTTGCCAGCATGACAGCAAGCACGGACTGGCAGCAAGGAGTCAACTGAATGACCAAAGCATCGGTTGCTTCCACTTTTTGCCTTCTTCGACCGACAGACAAGGAACCCCCCCTCATCTTTATATTCTGAACAAGATTTTTCTGCAACCCAAGCCAGCTTCAAAGGAAGGCGCTACCTCCAGAAGGGGAACGGGAGCTTCACCCAAGGACACAGATTCCATTTTCCCTCCTCGGGTCGAAATCAGGTTCCCATTTCTTCCATGCAAGGCCACTGGACCCAAGGGTGAAAGGCTCTGGATGTGCAAGCACCGTGTCTAGGTCTTCCTTCAGGGCGAACCTGGTGATGAAGAAACCCCTGCCACACATCTCGACTGATACCTTTCCTTTGCAGAGACGTAAAAAATGCTTCTCCAAGCTTTGAGGCGGGTTGAGGAATTTCGTCTGAGGGCTCTTTCAAGTAAGTTATGTATCTCTTCTAGAATTCCCAAATCATCGACTACCACTACCAAACCAAACCAAACCCACTTGGGAACCAGCCGAGCTTTTCCTGGAGTATTCTCAGCATCGCTTCCTTCACAGATAGTACCAGGACCCTTGTTTCCCCGTCCAGACGGGCCCCTCGAACGGGAACGCCCCCGGAGAACCTCATTGAAGGCCCGCCTGCCAAAACAGGCGTCCTTAATTTTTCCGGCATCTTCACAACACAAGAAAAACCGGGCGACATACCTGAATCCCTGGATACCCTAGCTTCCTCTCCTCGCTTAACTATT
The DNA here is from genome assembly GCF_043159265.1 of Tasmannia lanceolata. Classification (NCBI taxonomy): domain Eukaryota; kingdom Viridiplantae; phylum Streptophyta; class Magnoliopsida; order Canellales; family Winteraceae; genus Tasmannia; species Tasmannia lanceolata. The sequence continues at coordinate 15,273 of NW_027518764.1, read as the reverse complement.
CATTCTATAGGGCGAGTCGCTTCCGCTTCCTTCCCTCTGTGTTCTTCTCTTCGTCCTTCCGCGTATCTTACATCACTTTTATATTTCTTCTAATTAGACTGACCGCCCTTTTTTCCGTCCACTTATAAAACCGTACACAATCTATCGATCGCGAGTGTCTCCATTGGATGCTTCCATCTAGTATACCATCATTTCTTCCGTCAACAACGGAGGCTTCTACGAGCACTCTTGATTCGAACGATCGTGAGTCTGTCTGTTTATCAATGACTCAATGGATGGAAAAAAGCCCATGGCTTACAGTTGACTACTTAATCTATCGGTCATAAGTGGATCGATATCTATTAGCTTTCACAATCGTGCGGATCATTTCTCATTCCCAGGCTAGTCTTTCTGAGTAACGGAGTCTTCCACCGAAGGGGAAGGCCTCTACTCCAATAGGCTAGGGTAGGGCTAGCTCTAACCCGGGGGTTATTCACTCGAACAATCGAAGTTCTTTGTCAACTAAGGAGACACGATCTACTGTACTAGTTCAGTCTTGCCTCGATCATTCACTCAACAAGCACTCTAAAGTCTATCTGCTTGGCTAAGTCTTATCCTCACTCACTCATTCTGCTTCGGATTAGGTGGAGTCCCTATCCGTACAACAAGCGTGCACACTTCAATCTATAAAAGAAGGCTTTGTTCTTTTATATTAATGAAGCCGCGTTCGGGGTCTGAAATTCGCAGGAGGATCGTGTGCAGGGATTAAGCACGCTGAGGAAGATGGGGTAAGATATAATCTATTTTTAGTCTTTGCATCGAGAGAGATTGAAAGATTCAGAGTACGCTGACGTGGTCAATCAATCAATTACTGAGTTGGTCAATCAATGAATTCCTAACTTATGTCACTCAATCATTAATCCATAATCAGGAGATTGATCTTCGAACTAGTATACAATCGCGAATTAAGTCGGGATTGGATTTGAATTTATAATTATATAAATCCCTCTACCCTTCGAGAATAGTACCAAGGCAACTATATCCGTCAATCAATCCTTGAAGAAGAAGGCTTCCGAGTGGCCTAAATAATCCATCGATCAATCCTTAGCTGAGTCTACTGCGGATTTCTTCGAGCAAGGTTTCTTGAGTGATTCAGAGATGGCTACGGCTTCCTTCAGTCCATCGATAAATCGAGAAGAAGACAACGCCCTACTTAATCAATAATCTAAAACCATTAGAGAGTGCTTCTGCTTCAAATAGGGATTCCATGGATCGAGAGTGCTTTTCAGGGTTGACAAAATACTTTGTTTGCAAGTCAGAATCTTACGTCAATAAGGGGGAAGGAAGGAAGGAATCAATAGGTAAAGCCGATTCTCCTTTGTGCTTCAGATTCATCGAATTCCCTCCCCGAACCAACCACCTTTGGAAAAAGATCTCAGTTTGCATAAGGAACCTATTTAGATTTAGGAAAAACTGTTGTTTCCAGGTCGAGTGACCCTAGACAGACCTAGCCCTTCTTTGGAGGAAAATAATTTAACCTAGAAGAATGAGTCTGGGCTGAAAGCCCTTCCCACCTCCTTGGAATAGGAAGTTTTTCCTATGTTGTTGAATCGGTTCTATCTGAATCCCTCCCTGAGACTGGAAAGGGGACTACGGGCTACCAACAAGACTGACGAGTCCAGATGACTAATCTACAGAATCGAAGGAAACTGGAAGAACGAGAGAGTCCAGCTGAACTAGGATCTAGACTCCTTCCGAGAGGCAAGTTCAGCTACAGACGGTCGCTCAATCGCACCTTCCCTACCGGCCCTGTTCTCTAGCCCTGTGCTTTAAAACTGGCTTTCTTTTTCTTCATATTTGGTCGGAATCACTTCCCTAGGTCCATGTCCATCCCCCTTGCAATAATGACTTTTTTCCTATGTTGAATCGGTTCGTGCCACCTTTCCCTTCCCCGTGGCATTGGCTTTGATTGCCCCTACTCTTCTCTTGTCCTCAACCCTCGAAAGAAAAGATCAAACTCGTCGAATCGAGGATCGGAATCGTACCTTCGGACAATCTCCGCTCTAGATGGGGAATGCACTCCAGAGACAAAGGTCTCCTTTTTTGATTAAGCGCGAAATATTCAGCTGCTCCAGTGGCATGTGCTTTTTTAAAGCACCTTTAGTCCGAGGTTTCTTGACAAATGAATGGTGATTGAAACTGTCCGCCCGTTCCACTTCTGTGACCTTGGAAATTGGACTGTTGAACAAGGAGCACTCTGGGCTGTTGTCGAGCTATCCCTCACCCATAGCCCTTCCTTTCAAGAAAATAATGGGATTCCTCAGCCTGAAAAGCTTGTTGTTATTCCTTACCTACCGACCTTGGCTATATTTGAGGAAGCTTGCCTAGCGTTGGTTCAGAGCACTATACTTTATTGCATTTGGTTGGTCTCTCCGTTTGTTTTGCTTGCTTTTCCTATGTCCTTTGCCCAGAGGTGCTGGTTCGAGTCCAGCTCGTGACAAGGCCTTTGGTCATAGAATATCTCGGCGCCTCCATTTTCTCGTTAGACGGATGACTCTCCCATTTTTTCGCTGGTAAATACGGGGTAGGATCCAATCCACTCTGGCAGCTGAACTTTTTGTCTATTTAACCGGCTCTTGCGCTGGTTGTTCAATACGCCCATTAATCAATCTCATTCAATCCAATCAGATTGTGATGCCTGACCGGGAAAACGCACGAAAAGAGACCATATAGAGTGCATTTTCTGTAATCAGTTTAGCTTAGAGTTGTTTGCTGACACACGCTACTATCACTCTGGTTGCTGCTTTCACTCGGATTCTCCTCGGGCGGATCAAGGCATATTGGCTTGGCTTGCGAAAGAACTGATAGTTGCTGGATGGTTGGTTGACAGGTGTCTGGCTAGCAAAGAACCCGACAAAAATTAGTACAGTAGCGCCCTAGGCTATTTGATATAGTATAGCCGCGGAGACTACTTCAGGGTAAACCTTTATGAGTAAGCTCCTTTAGAGATAGGAAAACGGCCTAGCTGCTTTATTGAGAGATTTCGGCAACATTTAGAATTATTTAAAGAATTGGCTGCTATTTCAGTGGTTGAAGTGCCGGTCGGCATTGCCTAAGTAACGTCCGGCTCTGTTTGCGCGCTTCTCTCCATCCGTTGAGTCGGTGGAAGGCTACTTGACCTAGCCTTCAAAGAAGAATCAAGTCAAAGAAGCCATTTCAGGAATGAGTTAGCCTATAGTATAAGACTATTTAAGAGTACCCCCTCATTGAGTATGAAATTCTTAGTGTACCATAGGCGGTAATCTGGCTTTAATCGATTCCCTTCCTATAGTTAAAGATTGAAGTATGGAACTGATAGGTATTGATCTTTCATCTGTCCTGTAAGGTCTCTATAAAGCATTTAAACGATAGTTTAATGAGGTAAAGCTATCTGAAGACGTTGCTGATCTCGGGCCTTCTGCTGCTTCTTGGCACAGTCACAGGCAGAATATGTATAACATAACTCCTCCTCCATGGAGGAGAGCTGGTGCCATGCCAATGGTCCTCATTATTGTGTAAAACTCCTGGATAGACCGCTCGTCTCGATGTGCAGTAGAGAGCTCCTGGAACACCGAATAAGCAATGGCAAGGCTGGTCTTGTTAGAATTTAGATTCAATATCAATTCTAGAGAAAGAAACAATGAGAGAAAGGAGAAGAGAAGCAGAGCTGCGACACCGATAGCAAATCGCCCAAGAGGCGAAAGCGTTGGAAGTCGCTCGAGAGATGGAGATAGGCGAGCCAAGCGAGTCGGCCAGCATCTCTATCCGAGAAGGAGGGAGTGGGTTGTTCAGGTCGGACACTACCCACTAAGGAAGTCGCCGAGAGAATCCTACAGAAATGAAGGCGACGATGAATGTTTCTGTGGAGGGGCTACTAAAAGAGAGAATCAAAGGATGGCTCAGCCACCCCCTGTAGAAGACGCCGACCATTGTCGAGGGCGAAGTACAATCCGCCCAGGACAAGGTGCCGAAGGGAAGAACAGGAGCGACTGCTGGCCAGAGAGCAAAGAAGCTAACCGGGAAGCCGACCCTAGAAGAAAGCGGCTCCCTCGCCCTTACTTAGAAGGCGCACCGGTTTGCCTAGCTCGGCCTGAAAAGGAGGTGCAAGTTAGGATTCAGATAGGCGAAACACTTGACTTTACAGAGGCCTTTGATTAGTGGGGGTGGCCTTACTACGTTTAGGGGGGTCTAGAGAGACCTTACAGAGGAGACATGGTAGGCGATTGGTAAGCCGATGCCCTATTAGTAAGGGCTATAGTTTATAGTTCTAGACACTGAGAATGGCAGACCAGCGACCAGTGAAGCCGCTGGATAAGTTTATGAGGCAGAAGGTCTCAATTGATGCACCTTTAGTTTAGCATCAACTTTTGTGTTCTGACGGCTCAGTACGAAGGTGCTTACGAGGCGCTACTGGGAAAACATTAGCTACAGGCGGCCAGAGTTGGGAAGGATTGGGCGGCAAGCACACAGTCTCAGAAGTAGAGGAGGCCCAGGGTGACCCTGCACTTGCAAGACGGCTCGAAGGAGGAAGCCGAGACGTCAAGTGTTGATTCGAGCGGAGATGAAGACCATCAGACACCGATTATGAGGATTCGGGACACAGTCCCAGAGAGAGATGGAGTCATCTGGTTGGAACACGACTTGGGAGACCTTTCTTGATGAGCAGCTCTACAGGTGGCAGATAAAGACTATGACGCGCTGGAAGAAGACTGCAGGCAGGTCATCGATAGTTGACGACGGTGGACCAGGGGAGGAGCACTTTAAGGCGTGCCCCAGCATTACCAGCAGATAGTCTTTAGACAAGCCTTTAAGCTTGTAGACTCGTGACGCACGGTTCACACTAGAAAGTGCTTCGAAAGGCGCCGAAAGCGGACAAATTATATCATCCGCTCATCTGAGGCGGAGGATTCATCTCTATCTTCAGACTTGGGAAAAACTGGAGTTGTTGGTTCGAGGGAAGGAAGAAACGTTGCCCTGTTGGGTCTGGGATTTGTTACGTTTGTTTAAATCTATAGTACGCTGACTGGGCCCCCTGTTCCCTTTTATTGGTGCCATAGGTACTGAGATAACACACCAACTCGAGGGAGGTGCGCGACCTAACATTCTCAACCCATATGAGACAGGGTAGCCGCCTAGATTGTTACTGATACTGAGCCTGCTAAGCCACATATGGAGGGGCGCCTCGCTGGTCGGTCTACCGAGCCAAGAAAGAGCACAGGCGTGAGCTGTAAAAGGTCCCAGCCTTACTTGATGAGGAAAGGCTTGTTCATTCATGCCGCTATTAGGTAATTCGATTCAGAGGTCGATTCCGGCCATGAAATCGCACGAAAGAATCTCGGAGGTAAAAAAAAATATAAAATAAAATGGAAGTTTTTGTGGGCAGACTTCGAGTATCTTCATTTAGAACAACCAATATACCAATCAGACCACACCAAGTGCCCTTGAGCACCCTGCCAACCAAATGCGCAGGGCGAGAAAGGCGCTCACCTACAACCTCGCCTGCCTCGGCTCAACCGTACTACCCTGTGGGAAAGGTTCCCACCCAATGGACTTAGACTTGGCTAATATTAATATGGGAAAGGGGCGGACGCAGAGCGAGATGTCAATAAGGGCGGGAATAATAAAGTGAATGGGAGTATGTATAGAGACGCTAGTACGTACGGGTTCGGACGGAGATACAGCTCTTGAGATCGGTCCTCTTGGATCCGGTAGGAGCGGGAGTAGGTAAGTGAGTCTCGATCCGGTGAAGAAAAGAGAATTTAGTTGATAGAGACGTTAGATCTGGAGGAAGCATCTGGTCGCATATCCCACTTCCTTCACGGGAAAGGAACGGAGTCACTCGCCCTACTTCTAAGGATAGATAGAAAAGGTTGGAGAGGAACGGAGCTAGGGGTCTCACCCCAGCATTCATTATCCCCTCCCCGACGCCATACTCAGTAGCCGTAGCTTTGTTGCACTGCCCACTGCTACTTTAGCCCCCGTTCAGTTCCCCCTATATTTATTGAGTTCGACCAGTTGTTAATTAAGTAGTAGTAGAGATATGTTCGCATCATTACCTGTTGTTCCGGATCAATGAATACGGAATCGACTACCGGATTCTCATTCGTTACAGCTTGCTTCTTCACTCGACATCCCATGTTATCAGGATCAAAGGGAATTTCTTAGCCCTTTTTACCCTGCAAGCACTTACTCCTATAAAAATGAAGCCAAAGCTTGCCCAACCTAGTCATAAAGGGGGCGCGCTAGGCGCTCACCTTTTTTGTCTTGCTAGTGAGACATGCCCTCTTTCTTTCCGCTCTTTCTGTTAGCCAGTTCCAGTAGCGAGCAGTTCGTGATTGGCTTTCGGGTTGGCTAGTTTCGGAATTGATCAATTCACCATTCCGAGCATTGGGCGGAGCTAGAGCAAGAGCCTGTTCCAGAGCCGGGAGGGCAGTCCTTTGTTATATGTTTCTTTTTTTTTTTAATCGATTTCAGTAAGTAGTGCCACCTAGAAAACAGAAAAGCCCCGGCCCAGCCCAATCTAGCCTCTTTCACGGTATGTGAAACAAAAACAGGGCCTCCTCCCCTATTAAGTAGTTCTGAGGAGCTGTCTAAATGTGGAAAACATTTGTGCTTTCTCTGGGTATTTCCTGATCCCGAAAAGGAGACTTATCGAAAGAAACAAGAAAAAAAGGTTCGGTTTTCTTATCTCGAACAAAGACATGGGATTTATAAAGAAAGGAACTTCTCACGAGCTGGACTCGAACCAACGCTAGAAGATGTGAAAATCCTGCTAACCTCACCTCTAATCGTGACTTTGGTGACCCGGTTCCCCAAAAGGGTACATCCGGGGAAAGCGACCGACAATTCAGCGCTCCTTCCTTCCAATTGTCCGGTCCGGTTCTTTCTTGAATGTGGAATCGCGTATCACTCCTTCATACTTCTATTGTAGCTCCCTCTGTGACGCCTGTTGTTCCTTGTTTGTTGTTATCTGGACCTGGACAATCTACTCATATTTAATAGAAAGTCTTCGTTAGTTCTCAGAACGTCCTGAAAGAATGGAGACTGGGTCCTCTGCGAGTAAAGAGAGTTGAAAGTTTCTATCAGACGAGTGAGGTTGAATTCCATATTCTCTCTCTCTAAAACCCTCTCAACACTCAAATTGAGACAATCTTGTGGCACAGGGGGGTATCCGTACCGACCATAAAAAAGGCTAAACAAGCCTTTGATCTGGTCCTTCGTGTCCCTTATGTGTTCTTCCCTGATATAAAATGCCTCTCTCTCCTGGAATTGCCCAGGTGGAGTATTGGCAAGGTCATCCAAAACAAATCGAACCCATTCCGGGTCTTGCGTTGGTCTTCCTAAATAAAAACGCAACATCATAGTATGAATGTACATGTAACTATATAATATTTAAAATAAAATAAAACAAATATAAGAAAAGACGAATAAGAAGATGATGATACGTATAGCAAATCTCAATTTTCTATTGCTCCAATAAGCAACATACAAAAAGCACGTAAAGTCCCGCCATAAATCACTAAGTCCTAAAAAAGAATCCAACTCCCGCAATAAATGACGAACTCCAAGATAAAGATGAATAGACAGCAAAAAGGCAGTCAGACCGACTGAGCTTGGGATGAACTTCGATGAATTAGGCGAGGATTGGTAGAAATTATCATATGTTAAGCAAATCAAACCTATTTTCGGAAACAGAATCGGACTAAACAAGACCATACTGGCGACGAAGGCCCCGGAGATTCTATGGGAAATTGGAAACGTCGAATTGAGCTGTGACTTATAAAGAGTCAGATGAGGAGGTAACGGTCGGTTGGTATTCATTTGAGATTCCAATTTCATATTCTTCATTTGAGATTCCAATTTCATATTGGACGCCACATCAAGGTGACAGGATTCGAACCTATGGCCCCCCCTATCTTATTAGTCCCAAAACAGATGCGCTGACCAGACTGCGCTACACCTCGTCTCACCCCCCCGGAGCCCTAAACGTAGTAAGACCACCCGATCGATGAAGACTCGAACCGAACTTTAGGTTGTTCATTTATCTCTATGGGTGTCGGGGGAAATACACCCGCGGTGGTTTCCCTAGGGCCCGGGTGTTCCCCCGGCGCGCCGATAAGGGGAGAGTTCAAAGAGGACATCTCTTCTATATTAGAGAGAAGGTTCTGCAAGACCTAACTAGTTCAAAAACTTCTAGCTCGTTCCGGTTCAGCCCTGGCGTCAGAGTGAGAGAAATAGCTAACCCATTGCGAAACAGACTATTAGGCTTCGGCTTCGGCTCAGAAGGACACACAGAAAGAAGAACATCGATACACCAACCAACCAACCAATTAGAATAGAATAGGCAATTCAAAATAAATGAGTGAAGCACTCAAAGGAAAAGAAAGAAAGGAACTCCACGACGGAAAAGAACGGCGAAAACAAGAAACTATACCCATTTGTCAGATTTTCCGCTGGGAAGAAAATCAACAAGAAACAAAAAATAGGACAAAAGATTCAAGTAGAGACAGGTTAAACATATCAATCCAACAAAAGGTCTCATCGGCTTAGAGGGCGTGCAAGGAAGGGGAATCCTTGGACCGGGGAGTTGCGTAAGCTCCCACCAGTACTGCGTTAGTTAATGCTGATAGAGGGGCGATTTTCCGGGAGATAAGGGTGTTAAGCATATAATAGTTCCAAGACTGTTAGGCCTTGTGTTAGTGCGTTTGGCGCACTTCTCCGCCGGCTTGCCACTCAGCGGAGCCACTGCTTGACTCGCCCATCCTTTTTTGGCACAGGGACGCGAGAACCCATCCGAGTAAGAAACCGCTTTTTTCAAATCAGCCTCCAACCACTTTTCAACTTCCTCTTTCACTTGAATTTCCAAATCCGGCTCGCTCCCGGCTACGTGTCCTTTGGACCCTTCGCCCGCTTAGAAGTGGATTCGAACCACTGACACAAGGATTTTCAGTCCTTTGCTCTAACCAGCTGAGCTACCTGAACCACTTTCCTAAAGTGTGTGTTTTCTTCATCGAATAGCGCCCTACCTTACCAAGCTGTGGAGGAGCGTCGCTCGACGAACCGAGAGCCGTCCAGTCCAGTCCCTGGCCGGCCCTCGTTCGGTCAGGTGTTCTTCGCTATAGACGCCACCAAGAACAAGAAAGAGGCTCTCCGCTCCTAGTCACTAAGTAGTAATCTGTCCTCCGGGGGACTCCACCAAGAGGTTCTTTCTCTCACGTCATTTCGCCCGCCCGTTCCACTTCCGTGCCGGAGGAAATGGGATTCGAACCCATGATACAATCTTCTTGTATGTCGATTTAGCAAACCAATGCCTTAAGCCACTCAGCCATACCTCCAAGTTGTTGATCGGAATTGGATGTGCCGGGTTGGGTTGGTTGCCCGAAGGGCTATCTGATCCGATCAACTGCGTAAGCCGTAGCGCGCTAGCGCGCGTACTCTTCCTCTATGAGCAAGACTCTATCCAGATCTATGGATCTCCCCAGCATCCAAGCGAGACTCCATCCAAATCCGCCACTCGTTGGGCGACGCCTTCTTTTCTATGAACACCCCACCACTGAATGATGAACTTTGCCAGTCTTCGCCTCCGACCCGACCAGGAGAGAACAAACGGTCAAGCCAAGCCCTTACCTGCCTGAATTGAATTCATATCTCCTTCGTCTGGTCGAGAAGGGAGAAAGCTGCAAGCAACAAGCGAACTGACTAATGGGGGGGCAACTACAAAGTGTTGCCGTTGCGCGTTAGCGCGATTATGGAGTTTTGAAGCATACTAACCTAAGAAGGGCGTTTAGGGGGCTTCAAAGAAGCCGTAGCGCGACATACATACTAAGAAGGGCGTTTAGGGCCCCTCTCACGTAAGTGAAGCGCCCTTAACTTCAACTTACGTGAGAGGGGCGTTAGTTAATAGGGCTAATGGGGGTAGGGGCCTCCCATCACGTAAGGGGGCGCTAGCTTATATGCATTTTTGAAGCCCCTATTAGTTAAGTCAAGCCGTTGCGCGCTAGGCCCCGCTTTAGCCCTTCTTAATATAGTCCGTTTTTCAGCTGCTTGCAGGTCTCAAAACAGAACAGCATTGGAATTTGACATAAGAAAGAAAGCTCAAAGTAGCCGGAGACTCAAAATGAGTTATCAGCCACGTTACAGGAGAATGGAAGGCAGGCAAAAGATGAAAAGCTCATCCCCTATCTAAAAATCGTTAGCGTTAGCGAGCGTCTATCTAAATATTTGAATTTGATGAGATCTCTTTCACTCATATCCCGTCGAGAGATTCTTCGGTTCGCAGACGCCTTGTCTATACTGTCATCCATGATAGAGATACCTGAAGATACGCAGATAGCACCATTCTTCGTCCAGCAAGAAAATCGAGTCTCGCATTATTTAACCACTCCCTTGGTTGATCAAGAACGAGGGGAATCAGAAGAAAGTGAAACCGAGAGCAGCTCGGATCTTGAATCAAAAGAATGGGTCGTAAATCATTTTGTAATAAACGATGGAAATCCATGGTTCTATGACATCAAGCACTTTCTCGAGAAGGGTGAGTTTCCAAGTTTCGCCACGGCCAAAGAGAAGCGTTTTGTCAGAAAAACCCGGTACATATATATATATATATATATACATATAAAAGAAGGCGGAGCTGTTGAGTCCAGTTCCGAAGGCTCTCAAGTCGACGTTCCGCAGGCGTCACTTGCTTGCCATACTAATAGGGGCCTCCCAGCTCAAATGCTAAGGGGAGCAGAAGCCACTCGCTTAACTAAGGGCAAGGACGTTCCACCCGCCATCATGCAAGGATGCTGCTCTGATAGCTATCCATTATAAGCGGATCTCGAACCATCATTTGGTGGAGCCGAACCGGAGCAATCGGAGAGAAGGAAGTACGAGCGATCAATCAGAGTGAGAAGCACCAACAATCAATTATTCGAACTAGGCTGCCTAGCCATCTCCTCTTCAAACTCATTCTTTTGAATAGGGTCCGTCCGAATCTCCACGTTCTCTTGTCCCTCCACCACTGGCCGAGGGCAATCTTCTTCTCAACCAGTCCCTCTGAGGTCCAGTGGAGCCTACCGGCCCAGCCACCATTCCTTCGTTCCAGCATATGGAGACGGAGAAACGGATGGATTGTTGCATTCCCTTGGGCCATCAGAAGAGGTGAAGCAATTCGGGGTGATCCCAGAACCGGAGTGGCATAAACTGCAAAGCCCTTCCTAGCAATAGAATTCCCTTGGTCGAAGCCTCCCCCTGGCTGGCCCTGCCAAGCCAAAGCTTTCTCCTGCTCCCAGGCCCTTCCCCGCCGGACCGAACTAGAAATCTAACCCGGGTCTCCCGGCCCTGTCTTCTTTCCCGTCCCCTTCTTCCTCGAGTTCTGGAGTGAGGAGTGAATGAGTGCAGCAAGGAAAGAAGCCTATAAGCTAGAAGTGACTACTTTACTTTCTTATACTAGCTATTTGAAGATCTACCTTATCTTGCTTACTGCGAATACTGAAAGAACTGGCGATTTACTGCTGCAGCTTGTGCGTGCTTATTTACCGTACTATGAGTGAGCTTGCTCGTACTTATTGATTGCATAATGTCTTGCTCCTCGCATACCACCGTACTAAAAGTGTACCGATTCTGCTAATGCTTTGGTGTACCGATTTCCGCCTATTTGCCTCTCTCGATTGCCTATTTGCGCTTTGAAGTCCTTATTCTCGATTGCAAGAGGAAGACCCATCATGTGAAGTGCCCAAACATGGATATGCCCACCTACACCTTTCTTTTCCACCTTTAGCCCTTTTTCATGGCCTGAACCCTTGTTTCCTTATCCCCGATCGTATCCAGTCCTCCTACTCAGAATGGAGGGCTGAAGAGAGAAGGGGGGATAGAGAAGGGAAAGAGCTTCCATAAGGCTTTCACCGATTATAGCTACTATCACTTCACCACCTATCCCAAAGAGATAGATGAAACTATGGGCTATCCAAAGCGCATCCGTACTATACTATATGGCCTGTCATATTGCATTACATTACTCCCTTAGAGAATGAATGCTACTGATGAAGGGGCGGGAAGGAAATATAGGTCCCTTTTCTCAATGGGGGTCCAGTTCGATACAGTAATGAGGGGTTGACGAACATAACACCTAGACCGGGTCGATCGAATCTATGATCTCTAGAATTCCAATTAGTAGTGCTTTCACTTGGAGGGAAGGAGAGGGCTTTTTTCGGCTTCTCGATAGGGAATGGGAGGAGGTGGCCGAGCATAGTTGGTTGTGGTTCACCGCCGGAAAACACTCGAGTCATTTCTCTTTTTGTTACTGCTAATCGAAAGGAAAGTAATGTTCCTATTACGTATATAAGACTTGGTTGTAATTTATCTCGGCCTACTATTTCGCCTTTGCGCGCATACCTCTTCTCTAAAATAATAGGTTCTCGCTTCCTCTCCAAATGCGAGTTTTCTGACTGGATTAGCCAACTCTTTTCCAATCACTCTAGCCCCATCCGAATGATTGGTTTGAAGGGCCAATCACTCTCCAAGAAAGAGTGCCGTTCGTTTCTCATTCGAGGCTGCTAAGTCGATTAGCAGGAGAGGAGTTTCCAATCACTCTCTTATTTGACCGATCACTCTCCAATCGACCAACCAGAAATCGATTCCACTTCAACCTCCAGCCCCTACTACTATTTATTTGCTATTAGCCAGCCCGGCCCCGAAAAGCAAGCTTCATAAGCGATATGCTATGACTATTGCGACTATTGACTATAGAACGCTCGATCTTTGAAGCCTCTTTCTATTCCCCGCAGTGACTCCTGCGATCCAGCTATCAAATGAGCGACCAGCTCCCTTTACTGATAATACTAATCAGTATGTCTCGATCATTTGGTTACTAGTCACACTAATCAGTCAGTCAATTACTAATCCCAGTATTACTAATCACTAGATGCTGTGATCGAGATGTATCTGCTTCAATCCGATCCAATGATAGTAGGTAGGACCAATAAAACTAATTATAGCTGTGACCAGTACTAACTATATTCTGAGCGACCGGCATAGGTATTAGTGCGATATCCTCGAATGAATGTGAACACGTGAATAAGAGTTAGTGCCCCCCGACTTCACCTTAAATGAGCCTGGTCAATCCCTAGCCAGTCTTTCATTTCTTTCATTTCTCTAGACGCCCGTACGAATTCTCGATCTTGAAAGAATAGAATCTACTTGACCCAGATATTGAAAGCAATCTTTACTTTCCCAGATAGAATTGGGAAGCTTGACCTATAGGTTGGCTTTGTTTGTTCCCCTTATTACCGATTGATAGGCGAACCTGAGTGCGATAATGCTCTATTGGATGAGTACAATAATGCTCCGCTAGATCAAACTCGTAGTGGGCAATCCCCACTTTGGCTATCTTATCTATCCTTCCTATTTGTTACCGCTTGAAATGGCTTGCTTTCCGAGAGATGGCAGCCCTGGTATAGATTTCAATGGCCCTCCCAAGCTTGGACTAGTAGACCGGCCCCCAATACCTTCGATAGTCGATATAGCTCGCTTTCTTCACCCTTCTTTTCCCTTCCCTAGCGGGTGACTAATCATAGCTTTCTTGTGACCAGCACTAATCCCCATTTGCTTTGGCGGGTGGCTAATCCTTTGCTTGCTGTGACCAGTCTTTCTAATAAGTCTTAATTGGTAATAGCAGTGACTTCTGTTCCGCGATCCAGCTATTACCAGCATAAGCCTTCCCCCAATCTCTCTATCCCTTCACTCCCGGTTACTAATAATAGCTGTGACCGATTCAATCACTAATCATCTTTCTTTTCACTCTACAGAATAGTGGTATCGAGTTCATCGGATTCAGTATGTCTCGATCACTTGGTTCCTTCCCTTGCCTTCACTTCCCTTGGACGAGACAGCATTCCAGATATTAGTGATCCAGCTATTAGCCCGGATTGGGAATAATAGTCAGCCTTGTCCATCTAATGAATTGCCCACTTCTAATGGTGACTGGTGTCCACCTATTAGTTCTTAGTTGCCCCGATTCCTTGCCCCTACTATGACTATAGGCTGGATAATAGATTGATTGAAGGGGAATAGATTAGTTGGGGGATCGCCCACCTAGTACCTAGTATGGAAGGAACGGCCAAAGCTATTGAATCGAGGGATAGCGAGTTCGAAATAGCTGATAACCAGTCTTGGGGGATTACCCACCCTTAGATCTCAAGCCCAGGCCCACCTACCTCGTTGCCTAGATTGGACGATAAAGCAAGCGCGGTCTAACTCCAGATAGGTTGTTTCCAGTCTCCCCGATCGGTCATGAGGGGAAGCCTTGGAAGGTGGGGATATGAATGAGTGGGAGAGGTTCGGGAGTAAGTGAGAGCTTGGAACCATCAATGGGGAACTTATCTCACTTGCTTGCCAGGGAGGCTAATTATCCAAGATCAGACTCGCTTGGGATAGATGGTTGTAGGAGGGATACAGATAATGATACCAATCAACCTCATTCTAGTCGGCAGGGCGGGAATCCAGATACCTATTCCTTCTAGTCCATCTATCCATTAGACAGAAGAAGGCGGGTAAGGAGAACAAGCGGATATACCATACTGGAGAAGCACTTGGAAGTCGAGAAAGGAGGCTGTTGGGGAATGCCCGTATGAGAGCGGAGAGTTAGGATAGACTGGATTGGCGGATAGCAACTTCTCTTCCCCATCTCCTTCTATAGTAAGCGCTTCCAACCGTGACAAGTTCTGTGTACTTCCCCTCTCCATCTATTCCGTTCATCCGGGGTGTTACCACCGATGTGGAGTGACACAAGATAGGGTGTTGCTGGATAGATGGGTTACCATTACTGAACTAATCCCTACTCTATGGACTGGATAATTGGATTGAGAGACCTGAGAATGATTCCCCCCCAGCAATCGAAAGTCGAAGCCTCTGGATTGGCCCGGCATAAAGAACAAGAAGAAAGGATCTGTTTACTGAATTCCCCTCCCCCGCAATAGTTCTCCTTACGGGTAAATCTCCCTTCCGGGGGCATGCAGCTGCTATTTGAGAATCAGCTTCTCACCACTCCATAACTTCTATTCCGACTCATACATGCATCCAATCGTCAGAGATCGGCATGGGCCAACAAAAGTGCCCCTGGCTGTGGGACTACGAGTAGCTATGGTTGCTGACGTACTCGCCTGCCGCCTATCGGGGATCTATCAAAAGTGCTGGGTCCTGTTGGCCCACACTAACAAGAAGCGCAACCCGCAACCACTAACAAGAGATGGACCATCATTGGGTTGCTTGGGAAAT
>NW_027518763.1:2500-5000 GCF_043159265.1 Tasmannia lanceolata | reverse complement strand
ATTGCAGAGTTGATCATTCGGACCTTTCAATTCATAGATGTGGATCTCGGACCTATGAATGGGGATATTCCCGATACTCGCAAAGAAAAAAGGAAGTAACTTAGACAAAAAGAGAAGTGACTTGGACAAAAAGAGAAGTGACTTGGACAAAAAGAAACGAAGTGACTTAGACAAATCTTGTTTGTCGATAACCTCGGACCAATCAATCGAATATTGATTAATACGTAATCGATCGAAGACTACTTGAAAACGGTGCTTCTGTTCAGAAACGAAATGTTCCAAATGTTCCTGGAAGTTCTTGCTCCCATTGGACCATTTGTATCTATATGCATCAGGATCCCGATTCATGGATCTCTCGGTTCGAGAAATAAGAGGATCGAACCATTTCTTCTGACTCTTTTTCAAATTCGATAAATGTGGGTTGATCGTATATTTGATTATAGTTAGATGATTCAGAGTATCATTTCCTATTTGATCCCTTTGAATTCCATATTCAAAGTTGCGATCGGATCTATTCATTAAAAAGAATCGATTCGATACATTTCTTATGTACCCATAGGTGCTATATTGGATTTGAATCCAATTTCGGATCAATCTATATTGATTGACCGCCTCCATTATGTTGTTGCTAGCAAATACCACTATTTTGGGTTTTGGATCTTCCAAATCATTCCCGCAGGAGATCCGGACCGATTTTTTTCTGATCCTTCGATAAAAAGATTCATTCTCTTCATAAAAAATAGGAGGTAGAACCAATAAAGATTTCTTTTTCGATTCATCCCTGGAGTTGAATACCTCATTCAAGAATTTTTTTTGATCCAATCCGTAGGAATCAATAGAAAAGGCAAATCCCTTATGATACACCAGATCCGGCTCGGTTATTGATAGAGTGAATAGATCCGCCATTTCTTGAAATCTCTCTTCTGATTCAAAATCGTGGTGTAACGTGTATCCCCCTTTGTTCCGGTCATGGAATAGATGAAATAAATCAAAAAATGGATTTTTGTTCAAGAATGAAATCTTATTGGAACTGTCCATATCCGGTTCATCCTTCGGAACCATAGCACATCCCGGATCTAATGAAATAGGATGAATTGAGACGGTATTTTGTAAATACGTAATTATCTTGAATATATCAACCATTTCTTTATTTTCCGATCGCCTGGATCGGACAAAAGAAACATCTTGTTGTTTCTTCAACAATTTCTGATCTCTAGTGGACCTCTCAGTAGGATTCGAACCCAGATTAAGTTCTGACCCTCTGTCAGAGAAAAAAGAACGAATTGATCTTGTAGGATTCCCAAGAAATTCGTCGATTTCTTCCGGAAGCAGATGATTATTCATCTGCTTCTCACGTTCCGTGAATAGCCGGGACATTGAGGAATATCCAGAAAGGCATTTCGGGAATCGATCTGATTCTATCTCTGTTCGTTCCGTTTGAAGAAAGGAAGGATCCCAAAGAATCGATCTTTCTTTTAGTTGCTGAATCTCTGTTTGATTGATCAATGTGTGATATTCCGAATCCTCATTACTAATGGAATCGAAATGATCTCTGGATTGATCAGAAGATCCTTTCAATTGGCTAGAATCCGTTACTTGAACGAAAATAGATCTTGTGGAATCATATTGAATATTTGACGATACATTCTGTACCTTGCTAAAAAACCGATCCTTGTTTACCAACCACACATTGTCTAACCAAATCAAATTCTCTCTCGATACCTTCCTCAAAAAATCCGATTCGTGCTGATTCTTCCCCCAACTAACGAAGAGATCTTGGCGGAATTGCCACATATGAAATTGAGCACAATTTTGTAAAGAAATACCCCACTTGTTTCTCGAGAAGAGATGGGAAACATGCTCAATATCATTTGATTGAATAGTTGCCTCAGCTCCTTGTTGTTTGAAGAAACCCTCCACTTCAATTGGTCTTTTTTCACGAAAAGCAGACATGAGATAACAAATCAAGTGTTTCACTAAGATTTCGAATAGCTGTCCCGAATTCAAGTTGATTATGTTTCGCTTCTTCCTCGGAGAAAGACGATCAAAGAATTCCCGATCATGGTCCTTGCGGATCGGATCATCCGTATAGGATACAAAAAGAAACTCCAGATATTTTATATCTTTCTCTCTGAATGAGATCTCAATTTCAGCTACGGTTTCATTAGATATCTTACAACTAGAATCCCTCTTTTTTACGATCCGGTTCCTCCACCACCGCGAACCCCAGTTAGATTCAGGCATGATACACTTTTGAGTTATTGGGAGAACCCAAGTACTCTCTTTCGGATCCATGAAACAACTCTCAGAGATCTTTTTCCCTTTTGGAAGATACAGGAGCGAAACAATCAACCTATTGATATTGGAAGACCAAAAAGATTCTTCCAATGTATCATTTCTGGGTCCAATGGAATTCATAGGTATAGGAAGAATAGGTATAGGAAGAAGCCCCATCAAATAGAGATTTTTTCTTTCGACCATATTTCGATTGTTAATACGA
>NW_027518762.1:25000-27500 GCF_043159265.1 Tasmannia lanceolata | reverse complement strand
GAGTGGATCTGTAGAAACATCCCAGGTGTGAATCTATATTTCGATGTATCTATCTGTCTATCGAGATATATGATATATGCATGATGCAGCATGCCCATTTGTTAAGTTAATAAAAATTTCCCCTCGACTCCATGTCCGAATAAAAATAAAATAAAGTGGGAATAAGTTCGAAGGATCAATGGATTCATGGTTAAATCCCTCCATGATACATTTTATGCCAATTTGGACTGAAAGAGGGATCAAATGGTATAGTTCATTTGTTGGTAGCTTGGAGGATTACAAGCATGACTATTGCTTTTCAATTGGCTCTTTTTGCATTAATTGCTACTTCATCAATCTTACTGATTAGTGTACCTGTTGTATTTGCTTCTTCCGATGGTTGGTCAAGTAACAAAATGTTGTATTTTCCGGTACATCATTATGGATTGGATTAGTCTTTCTGGTAGCTATCCTTAATTCTCTCATCTCTTGAACCTACTCGGCATTTCCCGGATCCAAAATTGACCCCTCCCCCGAAGGAGTTCGGGTTGTGAGACACATTCAAATTCAATATGAATCGAGTCCCGAAAAGAAAAATAAAGAAAAAAAATGGGAGGGAGGGGTCAAAAGTCACTTATTGAGTGAAATGAATCAAAAAAAAAATGAATAGAAATAGAATTGGAATCTTCCTGAGTATCTGGCCCTGCACAAATATGATCCAGACGCATATATTATATATCATATATGTGTGGACATATGCGTGTGTATCAGGAACTAAGAAAATGCGGATATGGTCGAATGGTAAAATTTCTCTTTGCCAAGGAGAAGATGCGGGTTCGATTCCCGCTATCCGCCCATGGTAAAGTCATGTAATATGATAAATAATTCGATATAGTTGACCACGATAGTGTAGTGGTTCTATATTCCCTCTTCTTTTCCTCCCATCCCAAAACAAAAGATGTTGCGGAGACAGGATTTGAACCCGTGACCTCAAGGTTATGAGCCTCGCGAGCTACCAAACTGCTCTACCCCGCGCTGAAGAACTGGGAACTAATAGACGAACAGGATTAGGGATTGGATGTGCCCCTCTACCATGTTCTATACAAATAGAATAACCCATTTATACAGAATGGTAAAGGGGACCCCTCTATGATCTATGATCATAGAGATCGATAGAAATATGAAGAAGGGATATTTTGATCCTTACCAACTTGATCTTGTTGCCCCCGGCAACAAACATGCATGAAACCTTTCGCGAAGTATGTGCCCGGATAGTCCAAAGTCTCGATAGTTACCTCTAGATCTTCCGGTTGAAAAACAACGTCGATGAAGACGTATAGGTGCACTATTACGTGGTGGGATTGCAATTTTCCATGAATTTCCCATTTGTCACTCAACGATGAAACTTTGCTTATTTCTTTTTTTGAGGATCGACGAATCAAATGATATTTCTGTTCCAATTTCTGCCTCTTACTCTCCCTCTGAATCAAACTTTTCCTTGCCATAATGGTTCAGTTCCTATTATTATCAATGATATGGGTCGGATCCTAGATGTAGAAATATAAGAAATATAAGAAGGGGGATCCTCCCCCTTCTCAATCGAATCAAATTTGTTAGAATTAACCAAATTTGCCTGATGTAGAGGCAATCAAGAAAGCTGCATAAGTGAATATATAACCTACAGAAAAGTGGGCTAATCCAACTAATCTTGCTTGTACAATGGAAAGAGCCACGGGCTTATCCCTCCATCGAATCAAATTAGCCAAAGGTGTGCGTTCATGAGCCCATGCTAAAGTTTCAATCAATTCCTGCCAATATCCACGCCAGGAAATTAAGAACATAAATCCAGTAGCCCAAACAAGATGCCCAAATAAAAACATCCATGCCCACACTGATAAACTATTCATACCAAAAGGGTTATATCCATTGATAAGTTGTGAAGAGTTTAACCATAGATAATCTCTTAACCATCCCATCAAATAAGTGGAGGATTCATTAAATTGTGAAACGTTACCCTGCCATAGTGTGATGTGCTTCCAATGCCAATAAAAAGTAACCCATCCTATGGTATTTAACATCCAGAAAACTGCCAAATAAAATGCGTCCCAAGCCGAAATATCACAAGTACCCCCACGTCCCGGACCGTCGCAAGGAAAACTATAACCGAAATCCTTTTTATCTGGCATTAACTTGGAACCACGTGCGTCTAAAGCACCTTTTACTAAGATCAGTGTGGTTGTATGCAAACCTAGAGCAATAGCATGATGAACCAAGAAGTCTCCAGGACCTATTGTTAAGAATAGTGAATTACTATTCTCATTAACGGCATTTAACCAGCCGGGTAACCATATGCTTCGACCAGCATTGAATGCTGGCCATTCGTTGAAGATAAGAGTACATCGAACCCATATGAAGTCTTACCATGAGCGGATTGTATCCATTGGGCAAATATGGGTTCGATCAAGATTTGTTTCTCTGGAGTACCAAAAGCAAGCATGACGTCGTTATGAACATAGAGTCC
>NW_027518762.1:10000-20000 GCF_043159265.1 Tasmannia lanceolata | reverse complement strand
TACTAGGAGGTTTGATCTTTCTTTCCTTCTTTCTATAGTGGAGATAGTCGCACGTAATGACAGATGACGGCCATATTATTAAAAGCTTGTGGTAAGAATGGGTTTCGTTCGAGTGCCCGGAAATAATATTCCAAAGCCTTCGTATGTTCTCCGTTGCTTGTGTGGATAAGGCCTATGTTATAGAGTATATAACTTCGATCATAGGGATCAATTTCTAGTCGCATAGCTTCATAATAATTTTGTAAAGCTTCCGCATAATTTCCTTCGGATTGAGCTGACATCCGTTACGGTCGTTCATTCTATTCAAAGAATCTCCGTTCCAGAAACGTACGTGAGACTTTCATCTCATACGGCTCCTCCCTTCTGTGCATAGTAATAAGGGGAATAATCCATGGAATCAAAAAAGATTGAAATATTCTCATTATGAACTGACAGGGGCTGGTGTTTTTACAAGAAATCTCTAGCCAGCCTTCCTGCAAGAGGTCTATATTTTCTTAACACCAACCATGTTGGTGCTAGATAGAAATGGTAACTCCAACAATTTCTTTGTCCTCAACGCCCCCTATTTCCAGGAATTAGTCACTTCAACGATCTTCGATGGTTATACGGGTATCCAAAGTACGAACGAGATGGATGTTTGTTGTCCCAACCATTCTTGTTAGTCCCGATCCCGATAAGGAAAAGGGGTAATTTATAACAAAGTTTTCGCGTTGTTGATTCCTAGGTGTAGTGCTTCTTCCTCTATGCCGCCTATTGGTCTGGTCCTAGTGGAGTCGGATTGACCTACAATACAGAACCTGTAGGTGTAACCTTTCGCTCAATACTCAAATCAACAATTGAAGCATCTGAGGCTGCATCAATCGGGGATACACGACAGAAGGAATTGTTCTATCTCTAAATTTCACCTTCACCGAGCATAGGTTTATTTCAAAAATCTTTTTTCTTTGTATTACGAATCATGTCTCTTTCTCGTAAGACTGAGGTCGGTAAATCATAAATAATAAATAAATAATAATAAAAAAAAATCAAATCGCACCATCTCTGTAATAGGTAAATGCCTCTTTTTCTCCTGAGGTTGTCGGAATTATTCGTAATAAGATATTGGCTACAATTGAAGAGGTCTTATCAATAAAATTTCCATTTATCCGAGATCTAGGCATGGTTAACAATCCATTCCATAATTCTTCTCATTACCCCTAGAGGGAAAATGATCCCACAAACAAAGGAATTGTATAGTACGAAATCACATAAAAACAAACGGACTCATTCTAAAAAAAAAGGTGTCGACCTTCCACTCAAATTGTCCCTTTGGGGCAGGGATGGATAGGAAATATTTGAATCCGATTGTATTTCATTTAAATTAAGTATTAAGTATAAATATTAAGTAGTATACCAATGAACGGAACTATTCCTATTTTATCGAAGCTCAGGAATCAAGGAAGTTTTTCCTACAGATTCTGATGACTCTAGAAGTTTTGATTTGATTATGATCCAAAGAAAAAAAAAATCAAATCAAATAATAGAATCATTCCATGATGAAAATAGAATAAGAATAACCATCCATTTTTTGTGCATAGTGTGTATACACCACGCAATCGAAATATCAAAAAAATCCATGGGACGATTCATGAATTTGTAATAGATTGTGGGGTAGCTCATGAGAGGAATTGTTGTTGAGAAATCTGAAACTAGAAAGGAATTTTGGAATTCCTATGGAACCATAATAGTCTAAATGTAACCATAGTATAAAATAGGGTCAGTTGACTTGTTCCAATTCATTGGTTTAATCCAGTATAAATCTAAGAATAAGACGGGATCGTCTTCTTGACAAACATGAATAGATAGATTCTATCTATTTTTTTTTAATCTTTTTAATAAGATAAGAAAAAGATAAGAAAAAAAATGTTTTTTTATCCCTCGATCCTCGAGGGAAGATCTTTCTTTAATGAAAAGTTTTCTATTTTCTATTTAGAATTGATTGGTCATACCTGTATTGCAATAATACAATAATATGAATGACTCGCTATTCACTCGGTTTCTGGGTCATAATCATAAGATTATGTAGGAGAGATGGCCGAGTGGTTCAAGGCGTAGCATTGGAACTGCTATGTAGGCTTTTGTTTACCGAGGGTTCGAATCCCTCTCTCTCCGTACCTTCACCTAATTCACCAACGGTACCGACTACAATGTATCAAATCAAATAACAATTGATACGAGTATTCCAATCGTACTTTATTTGATATAGATTCTCTATTCCTAATTGCTGTGGTATGGAAAATACCGGAACGGAAAGAATGGACAAGGAATAAAAATCTCACCGCTGATCCATTTGTAATACGTGAATGGGAGAAAAATCCGGATCAAACCTCTTAGATCTATTTACTTCGGCGAAAGAAAAAAAAGGGGCTTGTCCAAAGCTTTGTTATTTTAGTTAGGTTCAAGTCTGACGGGAATAATATTCTACGACTAGCAACTCATTGATTTTCAAACCGATCCACTTAATATCTATTATTTGATTTACTAATCCTTTATATTGGGATGAATAAAGACTCAAATGTTTTGCCAACTCCTCGTGGGGGGATGAATCCATATAATTTTGAATCAGAGCTCTGGATCTTTGTTCATCCCTCATAGTAATAATATCTTGGGGTTTGCAGCGATAACTTGGGATATCTACTATACGGCCATTAACTAAAATATGTCTATGATTAACTAATTGCCTGGCTCCCGGAATGGTCGAAGCCATACCCAATCGAAAAAGGATGTTATCCAAACGCATCTCAAGTAGTTGTAGTAAAACCTGACCTGTTGACCCTTTGGCTTTCCCAGCAATACGAACATATCTAAGTAATTGTTGCTCTGTCAGACCATAATGAAAACGCAATTTTTGTTTTTCTTCTAGACGAATACGATATTGAGATCTTTTCCCGGAACGCGATTGGTTTCTAAGATCACTTCCGGATCTAGGTCTTTTCCTAGTGAGTCCCGGTAAAGCCCCTAGACGGCGTATTTTTTTGAAACGAGGCCCTCGGTAACGAGACATAAAGACTCCTTAATTTTATTGAAATTTCATTTTACAGAATAAACCTAAATTAATACTGAACTAAACGATAAACGAAGCTAAATCCACTGAAGTACTACAAAGAGGAATAAGATGAATTGTATCAATATCCGTATTATTTTGTATATTGTATATATGGGAAGTTAAGGATCCTTTTCTTGATTTGTTCTGTATAGATCAAACGGCTCCAATCCGTTTTTTATTCTTTATTCATAGTTGGAAGTTCCCGCGACATAACATAATAGATCGGTAACCCGACATTTGGAGAAAAAAAAGGGGGGGGTCTTCTCAATATTCCTTGGTCTCAAGGAAAGATGATCAATCCTGATAAAAAAAAAAAAATAGAACAAATAGAGAAAGCCGACTATCGGAATCGAACCGATGACCATCGCATTACAAATGCGGTGCTCTAACCTCTGAGCTAAGCGGGCTCATATAACAGAAATAGTGCGTGAATAGGAATTCGGGAAACTATTGGGATCTTAGTTAGCTATTAGCTATTAATAATTATTAATATTAATTATTATAAATTATTATAACATATTAATTAATATTAATAATTATTAATATAATATGAATTTTGATTTTATTTTTGATTATTTTCTATTTGATTATTTATTTTTGATTATTTCATTTATTAGTAGTCACTAGCACTAGAATTTTTTTTTTTCATTCAAATCAAATTTAAAAAACGCAAAATAATACTATATACATATGAAATAATTCTATATTCTATTATAGAATAGAATATAACTATTAGTTATAGCAGTTATAGCAGATTATATGAATTCTATTTCTATTAGAGTGTAGTTCCTAAGGAAAGGATAAGATAAGGATGCAATCCAGATCCTACTGAGATATTCCTTTTGTTTCATTCGGAAAGGGAGGAGATAGGACGAAAAAAAAAAAAAGAAGAATGAATATCGACCGTTCCAGTATTCCAAACTGCGCGGGAAAAATGAGAGGGGGGGGGGAACTCTATATGTGGGATATATCCATCCATATTGAATTGCAGATACATCAATGATAGAATCATTTCTGATTGGACCAAATAATGGAATGGTCCTCCAATAGATATGAAAGAAGATGGGCAAGAAATAAAATAGGAGCAGACACTTTTTCGATATAGGAATCAGTATCTAATGAATTCAATGGTTCCAACATAAATGAAAGAAGGGGATGGGATCACAATGAGATCGAGATCTCATAAGGGGGATATGGCGAAATTGGTAGACGCTACGGGCTTGATTGGGTTGAGCCTTGGTATGGAAACCTACTAAGTGGTAACTTCCAAATTCAGAGAAACCCTGGAATTAAAAATGGGCAATCCTGAGCCAAATCCAGTTTTCTGAAAACAAGGGTTCAGAAAGCGAGAATCAAAAGAAGGATAGGTGCAGAGACTCAATGGAAGCTGTTCTAACGAACGGGGTTGACTACATTGGTAGAGGAATCCTTCTATCAAAACTCCAGAAAGGATGACCTTATTTAAGTACATAGACGTACTTAAATATCAAATGATTAATCACGACCCGAATCCGGATTTTTTGATTATTTATATGAAAAATTGCAGAATTCTTGCTAAATTAAATCGATTCCAAAAGGAAGAATCGAAGATTCAGTGATCAAATCATTTACTCCAGAGTCTGAAAGATCTTTTGAAGAACTGATTAATCGGACGAGAATAAAGATAGAGTCCCATTCTACATGTCAATACCGACAACAATGAAATTTATAGTAAGAGGAAAATCCGTCGACTTTTGAAATCATGAGGGTTCAAGTCCCTCTATCCCCAATAAAAAAAAAAAGGCCTATTTTATTCCATTCCCTAACCATTTATCCTCTTTTTTCGTCAGTGGTTCAAAATGAGCTTAGCTATGTTTCTCACTCACTCTACTCTTTCACAAATGGATCCGACCAGAAATCTTTCTCTCTTATCACAAGTCTTGTGATAGATATGATCTACGTACAAATGAACATATATGGCAAGGAATCTCCATTATTGAATCATTCACGTCCATATCATTACTCTTACACTTACAAAGTCTTCTTTTTGAAGATCCAAGAAATTCCAAGGCTGAGGTAAGATTTTCTAATGTTTTTTGAGTCCCTTTAATTGACATAGACCCAAGCCCTCTAGTAGGATGATGCGTCGGGGATGGTCGGGATAGCTCAGCTGGTAGAGCAGAGGACTGAAAATCCTCGTGTCGCCAGTTCAAATCTGGTTCCTGGCACGTGGTTAATATATCGAATAGATACTCATACAAATGAATCGATATGGATCGGGATCCATATTCTATTCGTTAATAGTCTAGATCATGATACATACTTATCCATCTAGGGATATATCTAGATCCCCCATTTTTTTTTTTGATGGGTAAAGAAAAGAATTAGATTCTGTTCCCTCTTCTTTTTTGTTTGTTCATACTGTACCTGCTCTCGCTCAAAAAGAATGTTAATACTTCATACATATTTGAATTGAAGTTAGTTGGCTGAAAACCCAAAAGTCTAGTCTAGAGAGGAATCGAAGGGTAGGAATAGACAGGATTCATTTCAGATACAGTACAAAGAAAATCTGATCCCCTTTTCATTTCTGAATTTTGAGTTCATAATTTCATATTTTCTTTCATATTCTATTTCTTCACTTTCTCTTTCTTCACTCCCTCCTACGTGACTTTTCGGGGCCCATCTAAGTGATGTGCGCGGTACAAAGTTCATGGTGCAGAACTCTTTTGATTCATCCTATTGGCTTTGCTCATCCGAAATGGATATCTTCCAAATTGGGGAATATCAATGAAGCCCCTTTAGTAGCCCATTCATAATACTGAGATGAGAGTCCAGTTATTCTGTTTCATCTAGAACAGAACATAAAAAGATTCCTTGAATATCTGGAGTCGTAGAAGTGAATATTAGTTTCTTATCATTCAATGAGCATCTTGTATTTCATAGAAATTGGGGGCAATATAATCCTTACGTAGGGGCCAGCCTATCCAACTTTCAGGCATCAAGATACGTTTCAGGCGTGGATGATTTTCATAAGAGATTCCCAACATATCATAAAGATTCCCGTTCTTGAAAATCAGCACTTTTCCAAATCCAGAAAACAGACGGGATTCTAGGATTCCTCCTTGGGGCAAATACTTTTATGCATACCTCTTCGGGTTGATCCACACCATACTGTATTCTCGTAAGATGATACACACTAGCTAACAACCCGCCCGGTGCTACATCATAAGCACACTGGGAACGTAGATAATTGTAACCATATACATATGAAATGACAGCAATGGAGTACCAATCCTCGGGCTTTATTTGTAAAGTCTCTATTCCTTGGTAATCGAAGCCCAAAGATCTATGCACTAGCTCATGCTTGACTAGCCAAGCAGATAAACGACCTTGCATCTTCTTGATCTCTCCCACATTTGTATTTGTATGAGTATTTCACATTTACGATGAAATTTATGAAGATTTACCCGCTGTTTGTTATTCTGCACAAAAGCATCCTGCCTAATTCACTAATTCGTGGGAAGATACTGAACTTTTGTATTTGAAAGATGTTTCAGTTTCAGGAGGTATTTCTGAAGTAGATGGAGATTTATAGAGTAATCCTTGATCGTAATTTCCAGTATGAGTACTGCGTCCAACATGAAACTTGTGATTGGTAGTAAAATATCGATTTTCCTGTTGAGACCCAATTTGATCTTCATAGATTTCTCGAGATACTTTCTTACGAAGTTTCGTTATAGCATCTATAACTGCCTCTGGTTTGGGTGGGCAGCCCGGCAAATAGACATCCACAGGAATTAGCTTATCGACTCCCCGAACGGTACTATAAGAATCCGTACTGAACATCCCTCCTGTAATAGTACAAGCTCCCATCGCAATGACATATTTTGGTTCAGGCATTTGCTCATATAATCTCACTAAGGAAGGCGCCATTTTCATTGTTACTGTGCCGGCTGTTAAAATGAGGTCTGCTTGCCTAGGACTCGATCTTGGTACCAATCCATAACGATCAAAGTCGAATCGCGAGCCTATTAATGAAGCAAATTCAATGAAGCAACAACTGGTACCATAGAGAAGCGGCCATAAACTGGAGAGTCTTGACCAATTCGAAAGATCATTCGATGTAGTTGAAATAACTGAATTTTGGGTTGTTTGGTCAAGTAACGGAAACTCAATAGAATTAATAACTGTCTCAATGTAATCTTTTCTTTGTTTTTGATTTTGATTGTCTGAATATTCAGGAGCTAAGACCATTCCAATGCTCCTTTTCGCCATGCATAAACTGAACCAACAATTGGGATAAGCACGAAAATGAAAGCTTCTATAAATACAGATACACCCAATACATCGAAACTCATTGCCCATGGATAAAGAAAGACCGTTTCAACATCAAAAACAACAAAAACTAGAGCAAACATGTAATAGCGAATTCGGAATTGTAACCAAGCATCCCCCATTGGTTCTATACCCGATTCATAACTAGAGAGTTTCTCTGGTCCTTCACTAATCGGGGCTAAAACTCCCGAAATTAGAAATGCTAAAATAGGAATAAGACTTGATATTATTAGAAATGCCCAGAAAATATCATATTCGTAAAGCAGAAACATAGATGCACTCTCATGAATGTGGAATATACCGAATTAGTCGATTCAAATTGGAATTGTCAATTCATCCATAACTGCTTAGTCGAAACAACAATTTTGATCGAACCACATAGTTGAGTTTGTTTGCTGCGGGTCATGCCTCGTTTCAAGATTCATCCAATAGAATCCCACTTACCCTTTCTTCAATTCTATTTAGATATGGTGTAGACATATTATGTTCTTGTACAAATAAGACTCTCTCACTTTACCTTGGGTTTTCTATAAAAAAAAAAATAAATGAAAGAATATTTTCATTTTCATCAAAAATGAATAAAAAAAAGATTAATTCAATATTAATTATATTATCTATAATTATGTGAAAATAAAATGGAAATATTCCATTTTCAATGAAAATATTCAATGAATATAATATAATAATATAATAAAATCAAAGAAGAGGTCTGGCTCATTTTTTTTTTTCTCTTTTGTAGTAGAATGCCTAGCTCGGGATTTAGGGTATATTCTACTCGGTTGGCGTTGGTGTATTCTTTTCATTAAGATCGGGGTATAGAATCATTGTTTCTATTGATTCGATATGAATACATAAACAGAAACAGAATGCATCGACCAATTAGACTCTCTCCTTGTCCCAGATTTATACTTAATTGATTTGATTCAATCTTCAATCTGTTGAATTATGAGGAACCCTTACATAGAACAACTCATGGGTTCCTATACCCAAATTAGATACTTTTGACCTGTACTATCCCGACAGGACCCCCCAGAAACAATCGAGTTATTTAAATCGAGTTAAAAGTCTTGAAAGAGTCATCCTATTTCGGACCCATTTCTAGTACCCAAAATCGCTATTTGGAATGACTCGAAATACTTATTAATGTAATAACACCTAGTAAGACCAACCAATGGGTTAGGTTTCGTGACAATCAAAAGAGGTTTCGTTTGAAGCAAACCCACACAATGGAGCGTACCACAATGGTAGAGTCGGCCGAATCATAAATTATCTACAGAAGATAGCTCTGATGGAATCACGCGTTGTCGAACAATTCGACAGACCAAATCCCCAAAAACACTCATAGAAATAGAAGAGAGCACAAACGTTGATACCTTTAGGACCAATTCATTATTTCTGAAACAATGAATTTGGGTTGTTGTTCCACCAAAGAGCGATCAGTCGGGGGATTGGATTCCTAACTCATCCAAGTTCAAACAGACCCCTAATCTTCTTGCATAAAGTCTGCATCGGTAGAATCGACAGAATTGAAATGATGAGCAATTGGATTGGAGTAGGTTGGGATACAAAAAAATAAGTATTGTACAGAAAGATAAAAATAACTAAACTACTTGCTTTGCCTTTGCTAGGCCGGCTATACGAAGAAAAGTCTAGTCTATTTTACAATGTTTACAATGAAACTTACCGAAGAGCTTTCTTTTTGAAACTCTGGCTTTTCTACAAATACAAGAACAGGTCCTAGATCCGTGTGACTTACTATTACTATTAGATTCGATTTTGTTGGGTCAGGTTGGGGTTTTTGGCTAGGCTCGTGTTATGATTTTGACTTCATAATCAATTGGCTTGGGTATACCAAACCAAAGAAAAGGTGTATCACTCAATCTTTGATCATGGACAAGAAAAAGAGGAAACAAGCCATATGTCATTCCCCCACGAAAATGAATGAAGAAGAATTGGTTTGGGTATTCGAGATTCGAAAATACCGATCCGGTTGGATCCATTGGAATGAATTATTTTTTTTTTTTCATTTTCATGCCCCGAGGGATCGCCGTGAGCATGTGGAAATGATTCCATTTCCATGGACCAACCCACTGGCCATCTGCAAGCACGCACTAATGAGGAAACGAAAACTATACAAAAATGCAAAAATGTATAGGGCTATACGGACTCGAACCGTAGACTTTCTCGGTAAAACAGATCAAACTGATTATTATCGAAATGATTCGAACTGTTTCAAAGACCCAACATGCATTTTTTCGCATTGGGCTCTTTCATCAACTGATAGAAAGATCAGTTGAGTCCACCATATTTTTTCTTGACAGGAAGATAACGAGATGGCTCCATGTGCTCTGGATTCATTATTTGTATTCTGATCCAGGAGCAATACCAAAGTGTTTCAAAGAAGGGTTACCTTGACGTAGGTCTGCCTCCGGCCTAGATCAACCTAAGATAGAGTCTCTATCGCTCCGCTCCAACAGTCAAATAGGGTACTTCATACACCTTAAAGCTCATAGGACGAAAAGAGGTTGTTTTGAGGTCCTTATACTCATTATGCCTAGCATTGAATAGACTGGGTATTCACCTTATCAATGATCAAATCAA